>NW_005842763.1:511863-515142 GCF_000455745.1 Alligator sinensis
CTGGCGTCAGAAACAGCCGCGGGGCATCACGGGACACCGAGTCCACAACACCCTCCCCTCCGGACTACACCTCCCGGCATGCCTCGCGCGGCCCACTGCCGCCACCACTCCCGGCAGGCCCCGCGGGAGCAGCAGTCCGGAGTGGTCGCTCCCGGCACCCCCCAGCAGCCCCTCTGAGGCAGCGGCTCTGGCGGGCCTACAGTTCCCAGCATGCCCCGGGCACCCAGGCCGCCTGTAAGGCGGCATCCGCTGCGCCAGGGGTCTGATGGGAGATGTAGTCCCGGGGTGGAAGGAAGCAGGCTGGTACTAGCTGACCTCTTGCCTACTTGCCCGGCCACTCAGGCTCCTGGGTGGTGGGAGTACGCTTTGAGTGGCAGAGCCGTGCCGCACCTCAGGCCCTGCATGCGTCCCACAGCTTCAGGTATCCAGGTTGTAGCCGTATTAGTCTAGAGGAAAAAACAATGAGGACTCGTAGTAGAGATGATATCTTTTATTAGACCAACAAGATTTTTGCAATTAAAGATTTTTTCCCCGCAAAAATCTTGTTGGTCTAATAAAGGATATCACCTCTACTACGAGTCCTGATTGCTTTCTCCCACAGCTTCAGACACATTCATGGCTGTGTGGAAATACAGAGGGACACGGCTCAGGCAGACTCTGAACATAGGCACTTCATGGTCACGAGAGGGTTTCATACTCCAGGCGAGAGGTTTGGGGCCAAGAATGTCCTGGCATCTCTGCCAACCCTTGCCTCTGCCACTGACTCACAGTGGGGCCTCAGTCATATCACTTGGCCTGGCTACTGCTTGGATTGGATTTCAGCAGATCTCATTTTTTCAGCTGCCAAACAGGGAGGACAAGTATCTGCTGCCCTGGCGATACTCTTTTAATTGGTGTTTGCACAGCACTTCTCGGGGCATTGCTGACAGGGCTAGAAACAGTCTCACACAACCGCGCAGGAGCTACTGAACTACAGCTCCCATCAGGCTGTGACATGTGGACCTGTTCCCTTTCCCCCTCCTTTTACCTTGAAGATCATGCCCAATGAGGCTGGAGGCATGCTTTGTTTGCAAACACAGCTGACTGCAACCACACCCTCTCATTGCAGTTTTTCTCCTCCTCCTCCTCCAGGACTGATCTATTAAGGTTGGTGGTAACCTGTCTGCCCCTGGGAGGAAGATCAGTAGTCTCCGCCCCTGTTTAGGCACAGCTCAAGTGGGGTCATCTGTTGCGTGCGACAGCAGCCCAGGCACAAAAACGGCATGTCACTCTCATGACTGCAACATTCCAGCTGTATCTTGTAAGATACTAGCACCATAATTGCCACAACTAATTAAAATAATGGGAGGGATGAAAACAGAGACAATGAGAGGAATCTCAGTACGTAGCAGGAAGATCCATGCATAGCTAAGAAATGGCTGCAGAATCCAGGGGTCCTGCCTAGATCCTCTCATCCTTAGCCGCATGGCTACACATGGATTTTAAGTCTCACAACATATTTTTTATAGGCAGGAACACAGGTGCTAAATTTATTTTTGCTAGGGGCGGGAGCACTAAGATGATGGACATCTGATGGTGAAAAGTTTTATGCAGGTGACAGACTTCTTCATGAGGGGGGCCAGGGCCCTTGGGCCCTCACATGCTTAGCACCAGGCCAGGAGTCCACAGAAGACCCAAGCACACCTCAGTGAAAGCCATATAATACAATCCTAGTCTCCACTTGTGTTTCTTCGCCCACTGAATCTGGCCACAATGACTTAGTCCAATACCTTTTAACCCTGGCACGAGCAAAAACTGCATTTGGCCACACCGCAGATGAAGGCAAAAGGTGATGAGTAGGGTGACCATATGTCCCATTGTAGCTGGGACAGTCCCAGATTTCAGGGGCTGGTCTTGACTGGCTGTTGAGAAATGGGTGTCCCAGAAACACAGGGGCTTGGGACGCAGTCTGGGTAGGAGTTGGGGTGGCATGGAGCAAGTGGGCAGGCAGTCATTGCTGGCATGGTGACTCGCCCCTGCCAACTTGTGAGAGCACGAGGAGGGGCAGTGTCCCAGATTTCCCAGATGATGTCCAGCAATTCCTTATGGTCAGTTTAGTCAGGGGGTTTCACTAAGCACAGCAAGCGGGGTCCACAATGACATCTTTTCTGCAGACAACCTTTGTACCTGGAGAGTAGCCCTGTGAAAGATTCAGGGCCAGTGTTGTTTTGGTCTGTGATTTGCAATATCTTAGAGGGTACAAGTGGAGCATCCTCTAACCTACCATTTGGGGTTTTTTGCTTTTTAAATGTCCATGTCCACTCGGCAGCTCCTCTAAGGCCCCTGCTACACATTACCTATATTGCACAATTAACAGGTGAATCACACAATACATTCAGACTGGCCCTTGCACTTAAGGCAGGCCATAAGTGCAAAGGATTTATCACACCATTAACACGAATTGTGCAACAAATGTCAACCGGCCACACATGCAAAATCATTACCACCGGATAAGCATGACTCCAGTTACAAAAGGAGCCAACCAGCTCTACAAGTCAGTGCTTGGAAATGTGTCACCATTCTATTAGGGCCCTGCTACGGGTTGGAGCGAGAGCTGGACAGCAACCGGCATGGACTGGGGGCCCATTTCCAAGCACTAACTGGATAGCTGGTTGGCTCCTTCTGCAGCTGGAGGGTCATTTTTCTCACAAGCTAATGACTTGGCACCAGAGGCACTGAGTGTGAGGGCCACGGGCCCTGGACCCCTGGGGAAGAGGGCTGAAATGTGTAAAACTTTCCACGAGCCTATCCTCTTTGGCCCACACCACCATTGCCAGCGCTCATGATTTTTGGCAGTGCATTCAGAAAGGTGAAAAACGTGGCTCTTTCTTCTATGGACATTTATATATATGACTAAAAGAAAGCTCCGTTTTTCACATGCCTGAAGCATCGACTTTAACAACAACGTCAAAAACCCTGAGAGTTGGCAATCCTGCCACCCCACGGTGAAATTAAAAGTCGGTGCCGGTGCTTGGCAGGTATGGCTGGTCTACACCTACTGGGCGCTTGACCACGCAATAAGCATCACGTGTGTCACGGCAGCCGGAGCTGGTTTCTCTCCAGCTTTCATTAGAGCCCCGCGGGGCGGAGACAGCCCGTAAAGTCCCCGGTGCGTCACTAAAACGCTCCGCCCCCGCGCCCGCCAGAGACCCCGCCCCCTGCCAGGCAATCGCCCCGCCCCCCGGGCTCGCAGCCGGGTGCTGACGCTGAGCCCCGCACCAAGATGGCGGCCCCCCACCC
>NW_005842763.1:515316-536098 GCF_000455745.1 Alligator sinensis
GCCCCTGCCCTACGAGCAGCTGGCCCACTTCTGCCGCCGCCCCCGCGCCGCGCCGCCCCCGTCGCCGCCCCCACCCCCGCCGGTGAGTGCCCCCCTGCCGCACGGGCTCGCACACAGATGGACGGACAGACACGGACACAGGCGCACCACCCCCCTATAAACCAGGGCTGTAGGATTGCTGTCTGGGTGGGGCAGAGGCCCCTGGGGCCTGTTGCATCTATTGCATGATTCTGTTGGTGACTCGCCCCCTAAATGCAGATCGTCTCCTGATGCAAAGCTGTTATCCCACCCACCGTAGGACTCTCCAGCTTATGCCAAGAGCCGCCTTGCCTGCTGTCAAGTTAGTGCTTAGAAATGGGTCATGAATCTTAGACCGAGCTTGGTTTCTATCTGACTTTTGTTTGAATGTGTAGGAGGGCCCTGGAGACTAGTGCTGTCAGGTCTTGCAAGATTTTCATGACTTGGCGGTTGCTTTGTCCGAGGTAATCGCTCTCCAGGGCTGAGGCAAAGGAAGGGGCTTGGATCCTGAAGAAATTTGGGATGAACAAGCCCAGAGGCTTGACTCTCCTGTGCTCTGCTCCTCTTCCTTCCAGGGTGCTGGCACCTGTCAGAGGCCCAGCTGCCTTGTGCTGCTCTGAGAGCAGCACAAGACACAGCACTTAGTGCTGTGTCTTGTATCAAGATGCTCTTCTCCTTTTTCAGATTGTTTCAAGCTTTGTTAGTTAGCAACATAAAACACCCATGGGGTTGTATTTGAGGCATGTCCTATCCTCTGAGGACACTGTGCCCTCAAGAGGATGCAAGAAACTCTTGCTATTTGTGGTTTCAAATATTTGTGGTACACCGAGTATTCACCTTATTACAGTGCAAATGCTGAACCTGCATCTTAAATACACTTACAGGAAACCCTTGGGAGCTCTGTGCTTGCTCCTGCCGCCGCGCTCCCACTGTCACCAGTGCAGCTGTGCCTCTCCCCCCCCCCCCCCCCGGGGGGGGCGCGCGCACGCGCCATTCATGAATGCTATATTTGCGGGTTTTGCTATTAGTGGGGATATCCAGAAAGTATCCCCCACAAATGGCAAGGGTCTCCTGTACTTTTATTAGTAACCCAGATATCTGACCTTGTGAGCTTAACAGCTTTTAATTATAGTGAAATCTCTGCTGCTTTCCCGGAAAAGCCAAGGAAGGCATCCAAACGTCATTGATCTAGAATGGATAGATTTGAATCTTTTATTTGCATCAGTAGTTGAGGTTTTAAAACAAAACATTTTTGCTAGCGAGGATTCATCCCATCTCTCTTTATTTAGTTAGATGGCTTGACATATGCTTTTTTGGATTCTTAATTTTTTTTAATTTAAAAAATGGCAAGTAAAGAATTTCTTTCTTTAATCGTATCAAGCTGCACCAATGAAGGTAAACAAAACATTTTAAAATTTGTTAGTTTAAAAAGACAAGCTGTTGTAACGTGCCTTTTTAAAAGGCTTTCTAATAAATGGAGGAAGTACCTGTAATGACCAGGAACAAATTACTTCAACTCAACATGTCTTTCAGGGTTTTAGAACTAGCAGAATTCTCTCCTCTCATTTCACTTTTTATTCATTAATCAAAAGAGGAAAACAAGCTTTCTAGGTTTATAAATTCTCAACTTCTTTCTTATCTTTGAATTCAACTAACAATCCTGACAAGAAGGGAATCACTTCTCTGTGCCTGCAGGAAAAGCTACTGCTGTTGAAGATGCTTTAGTACTTCAGTATATTCTGGTTAAAGATGCTTAGCCAGTGACTTCCTCCAATTCAGTGTCACTTGGTAGGAAAAATACTGTTTGAACACTTTTCTAAATGACTTAATAGAGTAGAGTAAAGCTAGGCTTTGATATGGGCTGTTATAACTTGAAGTGTATTTTAAAAATAATCCATTTTTAAGAGAATCTAACTGGAAAACCGGTATATTTTTATTTAAAATGGGGGAGGGGGGATATCATTTACCTTAATGCATTTTTCTATTCTGACAAAAAATAATCCACCGTCAGGTCTTCTGGTTCACAACCAGAATTACGCTTTGCGGTTTGAATTAATAGAAAATGTTTCCTTTTTGTCTGCTTAAAAAAAAAAAAAAGCAGTCTTTTGAAAGAACAGATCTAGTAGTGATCCAGATTTTGAATTAGAGAATATTGTAGAATGTGTGTGTTACACAGTAGGTTAGCTGCAGTGCAAAGCAGCTCTTGTCTTTGATATGGCCAGTTCTAAACAAAGCTGCCTGTACTCCCTTTTTTAATAAGAACTTAAACTTTCTGAAGACCCCTAAGAAGTAAGGAGTGGGCATGCTTTTTTTTTTTTTTTTTATTTTCAAACAGACATTAACAAAGATTTCCCGCCACTTGCTCAGAATTACCAAATTCTTCCTTTCAGGTTGAAGATGTGATTAAGAAGCTGCATTCCACAGACTTGGGCAGCAAAAAGTGTCAGCAGGCGTTAGTGGATCTGGAGGGGCTGTTCCAGCACTTGGAAGCCATGTTCCGCCTGACGCTAGTCCCCCGGATCCTTATCCTGCTTGGAGGCAATGCCATGAATCCTAAGGAGCTCTATGAGATCAACTTGGAGGGCATCTGTGTGGGTAATGCTGAGGAGAGCCTGCAAACACCATCCTGTGTTCGTAAGCTCTTCCACTCGCTCTTCCTTGCAGATGTCTTCAGTGAATTACAGGCTCTCCCTGTCATGGGCACCACTGTCATGGTCCAAGGGCATCGTGACTGTGGCACTGACTGGTTTCGACCCAAGCTCAACTACAAAGTGCCAACCCGAGGGAGGAAACTGACTGTCAACTTGTCTTGCAGTGGAGATAGCTGTACAAGTCCTTCTACCCACATGGGAATGACTTCTCCCTGGGAGGACTACATATGGTTCCAGGCACCAGTGACAGTCAAGGGCTTCCATGAATGACTCTTGTTGTACTGCATTTTAGTAGGGCTTTTAATAACTCTCTGGTGCTGCTTTACTTGACTTTTTATCAAATGTAATCGCATATCCTCTCTTGCTTGAAGCCGTTCTCCAGGGCATCTGCTACCTTCTGGCATCTGGACAATGTTCTGTTTTTTGTTTGTTTGGTTTTGTTTTGTTTTTTTTTCAACAATGTCTTAAATTTCTCACTGCTACATTGTCAGAGGCAAATCCCTGTAGAGCACAGTTATGTCCACAGATGAAGGAAGGTGCCAGTTTTCTGGGGAACTGACTTGCAGCAGGTGAAACTGGCTAGTGGGTTAAAGCAACATTAACTCTTCTGCAGCTTACCCACTCAACCAGCCAATACTTGAAGTAGCTGTTTCGGGGAATTTTTTTTCTCCAGGCTTATTGTGGTGCTTATGGAGTGTTCCCTTTCTGCTGGCTGGCAAATCACTGTGCAATGCTAATGGGTGAATCTGGACTTTCATAATCAGTGCTTAGAATGAATGATACAAGGAGGTAAATGCTATAGGTGGTCTTACTAAGCACTCAGGATCTCTTACCTTATAGCAGGGTTGTCAACTCATGGTCTGCAGGGCTGGATGATGATTGCTGGATCAGGACGGACTCCCTGTGCCATGTGCAGGACTTAGTGCCAGGTTCAGCGTGTGCTTTGAGTGCAGCACATGCTGCCCCAGAGCTTGCTGTGCACATGGTGCGTAGGCTGGACCTGGGGCTGCATGCAGCATTGGCGGGGGTGGGGTCTGTGGCACAGGCTGCATGTGGTGTCTTGCTAGACCACCTCTGGAGCCAGCGCACAAGCCAGTCTAGCCTTTGTGCTGCATACAGGGTACGCCCTGGACCAATAGCCTGTGCTGTGTTCTATGCACACCCAGCACTGAGTCCATTTTATGTGCCAAATACAGTATGCAGGGCCAGAGCTGGCACGTGCCCCATGCAGTGCATGCAGTTTGGTCTGGATATCCACGGGCTGAATCATATGGCTCCAAGGGCTGGATCGGGCCCACAGGCCATATGTCTGACACCCCTGTCTTACAGCATGGTCATATTATGAAGGAGAGTAAGGGTTGCTTAGGCATGTCCTGTAAAGTACAAATATACAATGCTGTAAGTTAATTCACTTAACACAAAGGGTGATGTTCCAAATATGGGGGATCATCAACAACAGTTAATGCCTTCTATCCAGCAGTTGATATCATCTTTCTGTACTTCAGAAGAGTTTTCTGACCAGTTTCACATGAACCCACTCAGTCTAGACTCTTAAACTTTCAGACTCAGTCTTATGCTGTTTGATCTAACTGGTGAGAAAATGGAAGTAGGGCAGCAAGATGACATAGCACTGAGCTTCATGTTCTGAGCTTGGAGTAGCCTGTGTTACTCAAAGGAAAATTTTCCTGCTTTCAGAGTTGGTAATGAGACTTGAAGGGAATGTATCCTCTCAGTTCTGCACTGTGGACGTGAATGTAAAACCCATTAAGAAAAGGAACTGTAGATCCAAAGTTCAGATCCAAAGTGCTGATAAAGCTGCTCTAATCCCTTGGTTAAGGGTGATCCTACCTCTGACTTCAGCTTGTTTCTTTTTTTTAATGTGACTGTCTTCACTGTACTTAGCGAGAGACAGTGGCCCTTCAATGGCGAAGTTGTTCCAGGTCTGTCATTAACAGAAGACAAGTAGCTTTTTTTTTTCAAATTTGGCTATTTCGGCCATCTGGAACCTGCAGAGGAGAAGTAACCCATCCATAAATGTGACCCACATCTACCTTGTTTAAGACTTTAGAATAGCATAAATTTAAGTCTAAGCTGGAACAGAGACCTGGACTTGGAAGGTAACTGTGCTCACTCAGTGCTTTCAGCCTGGAGAACAGAAGGTGCCCTGTGAGTGTCAGCAGTGCACTTTAATAATGACAAGTTTGTCAGTCATGCCACAACTGCTGTTATATACAGAACTAGTGGTACGCACTGTAATATACAGCAAGATTCCAAACTGACTTGTATGGAGGCAGAATTTCTATAAACAAGTTGAAAAGCTGCTTTTTGGTGCAGGGCTGCTGAACTTATTGGGGAATATTCCATTATAATGGGCTACACTGTTTGATCTTTGTGGCAGCTCTTTTTTTTTTTTTTCCATATGATGTTTTGCCTCTGTCCAGGAGGAATGGTTTGGGCACATGCCAGGGAGAGCATGTTTGTGCCTTTCCCACTAACTGCTGAGCCTAGTTTTATGGTGGCACAGCTGGATTCCTTCAAGTCGCACTTAAAAATGAAAAACATTCAAAGAGACTTCTATAGATTCTGCCGCACTAGCCTGGAGGAATGGGCAGGAATTTTTCCGTAAACAAAAACAACAGTATTGTTGCATCAAACTGCATTCCTTGCTGTAACTGAAGTTCAAATACATGGGAGTTTTCCCAGTAAAATGCTCCTAGAATGAAATAGGACAACATAAGAGAGAACTTTATTTATGTACAAAAAAAAAAAAATCTAGAGCTTGGTATTTGAATTAATCTGGCATCTAGCAAAAATCAATTGAAAGCTTCAATCAAATGAACAGATTGCGTAAGGTATAAGCAGTGGTGCAGTTGTTTGCCCTGTGTGTATTCATACTCCCATGAATGCTGTCAGTGGCTCACAGACATTCCACCTTTCTCACCAGCTGCTTGATGTCTTCTGCCAGCAGCTTTGGTTCTTCAAAAGCAGCAAAATGTCCCCCACGTGGCGCGTAAGTGTAAGCGACTATATTCTTGAACTTCTTCTTTGCCCAAGTGCATGGTGTGTATGTAAGCTCCTGAGGAAAGACAGCAAGGCCGGTGGGGACATACACTCCAACCCTAAACAGATTCAAGTGTCTGATTAGCAAGTTATTGAGCAGTTCAGATTTGTTTTGAGGTGAGGCATACAAATACTGCCAGCTGGGACTAAATTAGAAATGCACTGCTCTACAGTTCCTGCCATAAGTAATTCTACTGTACTCTCTTTGAAGTGCCTTGTGGCTTCTGAACTTACTATACTGAATGGAGAGGTGGTTCATTTCCTTCAGGCTATGAAATGCTTCTACTGAAATGGGAACATGGCAGGATTGGAGCAGCAGCATCTTGGAAAGCTTGAGACAAGCTTTAGCCTAGAGCAAGGGTGTTCAAACTGGCCCATGGGCCAGATGCAATCTGCGGAGCTGTACTATCCAGCCTGTGGGGCTCCCTACACATCAGAAAGTTTGGGAGTGGGGGGAGCAGTGGCAATACCACCGCTGTCCCCCACTGCCAAATTCCTGAGCCCTGTGGTGGGTTGGAACCAGGACAGAGACCCTCTTCCCTCTGTTCAGCTGGATTAGGGCTAAACTGCCTCCTGCCCCACTTTGCATAGCTAGACGGGGCCCTCTCATGGCCACTCTGAGTGCCAGATTGGGACATCCAGCCCACAGACAGAACAGGTGCTACCTATCTGGCCTGCTGGGTAAAAATCACTACTGGCCTAGAGCACTTAAACTAATCTTGATAATTTACTCTGGCAGGAGGCAAAACCCTCTTGTACAACACTCGCTTTCCTGTGCTGCAGACACCCAAAGTGGATCAGGCACTGGAAGCTGTCTGTCTTTGCTTCCATATGCAAAGTCCCCTATCTCCACACCATGCCACAGACTGCAGTGTAGTCAAAATCTTGGTTGAACTGAATTTCAGGCCCCTATTGGTATTAAACCTAAGCCCCCATCCAAATTTACAAGCATTAATTCCATCCTAAAGAAGTCTCCATTTTATCATTGTTCATATTAGTGATAGTTGTTTGGAAGGGATGGCCCTCCTAAACAGTTTCCTTCAGGGTAGTCAGCTTTGTGCTCAAGAAGAGGACACCAGTTTGGAATTTGGCGTTAGACTCATCCTAGCTTAATTTAAAGTTAAGTGCTTATTACAGAATCTGAGACCAATTCTTTAGGACACTCTTCCCTGTGTTACCTGATGTAGTTTATCAAACAGTAGGTGGCTCCCTTACTGCTTCAATTAAACTGTTGCCCAAAAAAGGAGTGTCTTTGGACTGTCGGGAAGCTCATGGGAGGTAGCCCCAGACTAAAACCATACCTCCAAGAGAAATGTGAAACCATAGGCCTCTATTCTAACCATGTTAAATACAAGACTCCGCAAATTAACTTCTCTTGCTGAGGAAGGACATCTATTTCCACTACCATCCACCTCCAAAAGAAGCTTAAATAATCAGACTTTTTTTCTGCTACATGTTGGAACCAAAGAGAAACCACCACCTGGTTAGTGAGAATTTCACTATAAACTTGGATGATTTTTTTTTTTTTTTTTTAAGAGAGGAAAACTAAGCGATTACAAGAACACCACTGCATAAGAATTTATCTGACACAGAAGGTGGTTTTGTCCATATTTTTACAGTATTATTTAGTCTAGATTCCAAGGCCTTTACCTCCCCCACCTTTTTTTTTTTTAATTTTTATTTATTTTTTACCTGGCATGTGGAGCAGTGGTAGGATTTGTGGAAAAATTCTCCTTGTAGAAACGCATAGAGGGCACAATAGATGAAGTCACCCAGTAAATCATCACATTGGTCAAAAGGTCATCCAGAGAGAATTTTCTATAGAGAGATAAACCAGAGGATCATCATCACTAGCTAAGCTGCTACTGGTTGCAGTGTTGACTATGTACCCTGAAAATGGGAAAGCCCCTCTGTTCTCAGATCATCTTTGAGCTGTGAATTAATCCGTGCCCAGTTGGCTTTAGATTGAGCTGGGAAGCATAGAACAACTGCTCTGCTATCCATTGTAATCTACTACTTGTCCTGTGTGATATTCCTTTATTTAGATTTGATCTCAGTGGCAGATCTCACCTTCCTGAGCTTATCAGGAGGCTTCCTTTTAGTAATCTTTCTTCCTTGCTCTAGTCTGCAGGCATGTCACTCATTTTCATACCTTTCCAGACCTCCGTCATCCAGGTCCCGGAATGATTTATCAGTCCAAGTAGAAAACTTCTCCAGAATGTAGGCAGCAAGTGCTACAGGGGAATCATTTAATCCACAGCCTAATTTAGGAAAGCAACAAAACAGCTTTTATATTCATGTGAGCCTGCCCTACCTCTGCTAAAGCTAAATTGGGTTTCCAAGAAGTCTAAAGTTTCCTAAAGGGATCTAGCAAAGACTTGGGGTACTAATACTCTTGTGCTCTATCAGTCAGGACAGTTTGCTACCGACAGAGCCTATGTTGTCATTCAGAGTCTGTCCCCAGTTTTAATGTAGATGGTCTCTTCAGGAGAAGCCAGGAACCAAGTCAGTCAGTCAGTAATAATTAAATCATTAAAGGGATTATGTTTTAAGGAAGGCAGGAAGCAGCAACAGTGAGACGGAATTCCCAAAAAATCTGAAAGGAAAGATATCCAGGCCCTTTCAAGGTGCTTGGTTGCCTTTTATGGAGGTGGGAGAGTGACAAGGTTGTGCATTTATCCTTCTTTTACCTCTGGTGTGAATCATAAACTTAGCCTTTCTATAGCATGTTGCCTCTTCAGAGTGCATGAATGCAAGGAGGTGAGTATTACCCATCACTTGCAGGTGAGGTAATGGAGAGTGGGAAATAAAGGACTTCTTTACAAAGGGATATTACTGTGTAGTAAGCAAAGGTATGACTGGGCATGTCTACACGTGGCCATATGGCACCGTTACTGTGCCATTGTTTAGTACTTCCTTTTGGAAGTACTAAAAGACAGTGCAGTAATAGCCTGGCGGCGTATGGTTATTTTTGGCTGCTATGTCACTGTAGCAACATGCTATAGTGAGGGAGCACATTACTATGGTAACATAGTGATGGCATTAATTTTTGCCAATGGATCCTACAGTTTGTGTAGCACACTAGCTACTCCTCACGGACTTCCTCTGTGGATGTCTTAGAGTACAGCTTTTGTATGAGCTAGCTTCCAACATAGTGGAAAAAGCTACTTTGCACACTGGCTGCGTCTACATGAGATGCTGACTGCAGTACAAGTCCTAAATAACTACGCAGTAACTCGAGTTACTGTGCAGTAGCACTGGCGAACACCTTTTTCATGACTGCTACACAGTACCATTGCGTTACAGTTGTTTCCACGGGATGCTACTGCACAGTAGTATTGGACTACTGCGCAGTCAGTGTCTCATGTAGACGCACCCACTGAGTATCAACATAAGGAGCTGGTGTGGAGTAGGTGGTATGCTGGAAGTTCACACTGACTGACGACTATAATTTCCCTGTGTAATCAAGTGCTGTGTAATTTGTCCAAGATAACATCATAAATCAGAGGGAGAGCTTGAGCAGTGCTTTAGAGTCCTTGGCACCTAATCCTTTGTTCAGTCAACTAGGATACACTGCTCTTTAAATATGTTAAGAATTTGTTCAACTGTGATTGTTCCCATCGTCTATGTACATTTATTGCTGTACTTACATATCGCATGCATCCACCCAAAAATTAGCCATCCCAAATTAGGGTATGTGTGTTAAGTGAGGAGTCTGATTTCTGTGCTGACATGGGGGCAATGAACTGGTTGTTGGGAGCTGTGCTCCCTTCTTAGAGGTATCACTTATCCTCACCCAATACTGCAGCAGTTGTGACAGGGTTAAATCTTGAGCTGTAGAGCTGTAAGGAGAGGAGGAGTAATACTGGGCCATTAGGGGGCATCAATGAGCTGCTTATTTCTCCATGGTTTACTGCTCTGGGGAAGCTCCTTGGCATGCCTGTACTTGTGCCTGAACCACAGCACATTGAGCCAAGTCAGAGCAGCCCCAGCTGGCAGGGGGCTCTGGGGGATCAGCCTGCCAGGCCAGGGCTGCTCTGACCAGGCTCAATATGCTGCAGAGAGACTGGCTGGGGCACGAAGGTGCTCCAGCATGGGGTTACCTGGCAGACAGCCCTGGCTCTGAAGTACCCTCATGCCCCAACCTGCCCTGTCAGTGCCTACATGTGCTGCTGTGCACAAAAAAATTCTGCAGCAGGGTAGGACTTGTAAATGCCAGTTTATTAGTTTCATGCACCCTGATAGTGGCATATGTGTAGACGCTGAAACATTTACTGCACAGTTAATTAGTCAACTGTGCAGTAAGTGTCTTGTACACGTGTCCACTGAAGAGAAGGCTCCATCCCTCCTGTGTGCAGCCAGCACTTGGCCATGGTGAGCCTGTGCTGTGGCAGGTAAGCATCTGGACAAATCTTTCTTTTTTCATTCTGCCTTCCCAATATAAGGTGCTTGGCTTACGTGGTGGGATGTAGAATGTGAGGGAGTATGGTGTATTGGCCACATGGAGGTGTTACCTGCTGTGTCTGGCTTTGTAGCCTGGATGTGCAAGTAGCCAGACTCTCGTAGGATTTCATACACATTCTTTTCCAAGTATGGAAATAAGCGGTGGGAATCTTCCCTGGTCAGGCCTACAAGCCATGGTACATAGGCCCCAAGGATCAAAGACACCAGTCTCCCCAAACCGCTTGAGCTTATGAAGACCAAATTCAGGTGGAGTCCTTTCACTTGCCTGCAAACAACAATGTTAAGGAACATAATAAGCAGCAGCAATATTAGGTCGATGCTAATTAAGAACAAAAGGGATTCTGTTTCTGTGGCTTCTTTGGAAGTTAGAGATCTGCACTTGGCAGCAACACTGCACCGGGCCACACTGAACTTCCCAAAGGTGTCTCTTTTTCACTGGAGGCAGCTCTTCAAGTACATATATTCCCAACTTTCTCATATGAACACGCCAGATGTAGACTAAGCCTGGTGCAGCTGATACAAACACCATCGCTGCTGTACCAACAGGAGGATGCATGAATGGCAGCAGTCTTTGGCTCCCATTAGACTTGGCTGGCTCAGCTATCACTGTGGAGCCTTTCTGCCTTATACTGAGGCTCTGTAATAACCACCCCACTGTGTACTTTCTGAGAAGCCTATCCTAGCCTACCCATGGCCATGAGGTTCCTTTTGAGACTATCCTGGATGCCAAGTGGACTTCACACAGTCCTAAAATGCAGTGACTTGAGCTTCTTCAGGGCCTTTCCTCTTGATGTGGCCTGCTCAAGTCTAGGGAATGGAGTGCACACTTCACTACATCTCATTATCTAGCTTTTAAAACCATTTTCTAAGACCAACCTATTTCTCCTTTAGCAAGTATGTCCTAAGCCTGTCTTTTAGATAGGTAAGAGATTTATGCCTCAGGCTACAATTCAACTTCTTGACAGTTCCTCATCCATTTCTGAATTTCCTCACTTCCTTTCCTTCCTTATTTGGATTAGAGATTAGAACCTGATTCTGCTTCAGGGCTGCTCTGGACAATAGAGTAGAGGGGTGGCAGTTCATACAGTTAGGACAAACCTGGGAGTGAGCTTGAAGAAATTAGATGCTACTGAAACAGAAAAGGCTGAGAAAATAGTTGATATCAGTGAAGGGAGAATGACTAAATATGAATGCAAAAGAACTTGAGATGCGCAGGAGGCACACAAATGGAATGGAAGAGGTAGGATATGGATAAAGAGCAAACCGGCCTGAAGGAGAAGAGTGCTAAACCAAACTGGAGTTGTAATACATCGTGTGTATTATCTGTTTGCTCTCCTGGTTTGCCATTGCTGGTGTATGCTACGTGCCTTTGGGGTGTAGACACAGCTCACATCTTGCTCTTGCTATGGCCAGCATATGCTTAAAAACAGTCCCCTAGTGTTTGGGTGCCAAATCTCATCTGCTCACAAGCCAAGCCACCTCAAGTTAATGGACATTTTTGAAAAAGGACATTCAGCAATTCTCAACCAGGGTGAAGAAAATCCTGGGGTGCCATGGGTATTATGTGGCTCAGGAAGCGTGTTCCTGCTCTATCTCAAGGGACTGTTTTGCCACCTGCTCTAGAATCCATACCACTGTCTAGCAAGGATCCAGAAGGATAAAGAGAAATATTGTCAAAATCCTCCTGACTTGTGCTCAACTTGAAGCTATAAAAATAGTCTCTGGGCCAGGGCTGCACAGCTCACTTGGCAGAAGTGTGAAGGCTGTTAGTGTCTATCAAATGAAGAAGATGGCAACTATCTGATTCTTTAATACAGGGATGCAGCTTGAAGAAGCTACAGCACGTATTATGTCATAATGCTCCATCAGAGTGGCCTGTCTGCTTGCTGAGATGGGTAATTACTAATCAGCATGGACCTCACCTCTGTGGTTAAAGACTCCATGATTAGCAGCCACACTCTGATCAACACTGTTGCCTATGCAACTTTTTCATTCCAAGCACCCAAAAGTCAGGAAGCAAGGCTCTAAAACCATGAGATTATTTAAAACAAACAAACAAACAAGCCAATAGATTTGGGGCTCTATTTCAATAGCCATCTGGTTTCTGAGTCATGAAGGTGAGAATGTTCCCTCTCACATTAAAATCCTGATCCTGAGTCATGAGAGTCCCAGGGCTGGGAAGCAAATTCTTAATGCTGTAGGATTCAGGAAGAGATTGACAGCACTATGTACTGGGTGGTCACGGAGCTAGAACGCCCAGCTGTCCCCCCCCCTCCTTGTTAACTCACTCTGGCCTCTTGCTGTCCCACCCCACTCTTTGTTAACTCACTTTGCTTGCATTTGAGCCATGTTTGTGGTGATCTGGGAGCCCCAATCTCCCCCCTGGACATAGAACTCCTTGAAGCCCAGCCTTTCCATCAGCTTGTGAAATATCCGGGCAGCAGCCAGAGTGTCAAAGCCTGTGCATAAGGAGAAATGTTTTATTACAAACCTGTTTTCTCTACATTGCCTTCTCCAGCCAGGAATCACTAATACTGAGGGGATGTGTTTGGGCCCTGAACAACACACAAGAACCCTTGTTCTTTCCCATGGTTAGCTGCGTGCAGTACATGGCTACTACTGTACCTACACACTAGTAGGTGGCCAGGGAGCTGGTAATAAGTTAACCTATGGAAGTGATTCTCCAGCAGGGTGCTTTGAGGTCCTTTTAAGAGTGCTGTGGGGTGTTATGCAATGTTAGCCCTGTTAAGCATACAAACATGATTCATAAGATAAACACAGAGATTTCAAACAAGAACCCATAATGTCTGGACATAGACCAGAGGAAACCTATCCTGGTCCAATTTACGCTGTTAGAGTTTTACCCTCATCTTTTCCAGGTTACTCCTGCACTCTGTTGGGTGAAGTTAGCCCAGTTTAGGAGGTTGTGTCATCTGTTTTCTACATTTTCACATGAGTGTGATGCTGATTACACTGATGTAAATGTTGTATCGGTCCAGGCCCTTTGTGTTCTGTTGAGTGATCCCGAGGCTAACACCTGACAATGGTGCTCCCTGTTACCCTTTGCTAATGAGAAGCATCAGGAAGGGATGCAGAAGCACTGTGGGAAGCATGGGGAATGAGGAGGGTGACTTGACTTCCTACTAACCCTGCAATCCAAATTTCCACAGCTGAGTCCAGAGTCTGGTGACCTCAGCCACGTGGATCTTTCCAATATCACTGCAAGGAGCATCTGTCACAGACCAGCTAACTAAATATGTCTAGCAGATGGAGCTGACCCTTTATAACAAAGCAGCTGGCAGAACCTGGAGATGTAAAAGCCAAGAAATAAGACTTCATTGGACTCTCTGCAGTTTCCTCTGGGGTAAAAGACATTGTGGGCACCAGGGAACTGGAAGGGAGGAGACAACATCTGCTTTACTCCTTAGCAGAGAGACAATAGGTCCCAGCTTGTATGTGCTGGTCTCTTGGATCAACATTGTTAGTAAATACTGTAGGCCTGCCTAGTGCTTTTCCACATGCAGTGCAAGACACAGACTTTGCTCTGCAGCCTTTTCACCTTGTTCTTCTGCTACAGTTCATCCAAATTCATTTTTCTCTGCATACCTCCATCCGCTCCCCTCAAATCCCTCCATTGGCTCTCACTCTCCTGCCCCAAGTTCATGTCCTTGGTCTTTCCCTTTAAGGCTCTGCCCAGTCTCCATCCCACCCCTGTTCTCTGCTCCTTTGGTTTCTTTCACTCATCCCTGCATCATCCTTCAGGCCATCATCTCAGTGTGCAAGAACCTTGCTGTTAACCCTTACCCAGCATTCTTCCTCATTTCTTCCAAAGGCCACTGGGAAATTACCTGTTCCTTGATGTGCCCCTGCTATTACAAGTACAGAGATTGAGCAAATTCAGTTAGCTGAATTAGTCTGAAATCAGGCAGAGGGCAGGGTAGAGAGGCACTTTATAGACTAACTGAATCAGAGATGCATAAGCTTTTGTGAGCCATAGCTCACTTTATCAGATGCTAATCGATCATGAAAGCTCATGCATTTCTGATTCAGTTAGATTATAAGGTGCTTCACTACCCTGCCTTCTGCCTAACTACAGATGTTGCCTTGCCTATGTTCTATTGCACACCTGTCCCTCTGGGAAGGGATTTTGGTGTGTTTTTATGCCACTGTACAGCACTGTTTTCACCCGTCCTGCATGAATAAGTATGTTGGTGCAGCGAGAGAAATGCTGACTCGGGGGGATGGTTAATAAGCTATGGAGCCTTTCACTGGGGCAATGATTATCTGGCTCAAGGAACTGGGAACAGACACAAAGCCTTTCACTTTCAAGGCATTTAGTTTTTTGTGAAAAATGAGCTGAAAACTTGCCAGTGGACCCATGTTGACTATGTAAACACCATCATAGATACCTTCAGATCCTCAAATTCATTAGTGAATTTATGGGATGAAATTCACTTCATTAAAGGAACAACTCCCAAAGTTCAGGAACAAGCCCATAGCCAGAGTGTTCCTGGGGTGTCTCTGAGGTAGCCTGGGATTCTAATGACTTTTCTCCCCCTGCTCATTACTCACCTCGTTGGTGAGGTGCCTCAGAGAAGCCATAACCAGGGATGGACGGGCAGATGACCTCAAACACCACGTCCTCATTCAGGCCATGTCCGGCTGGGTCAGTGAGCAGCGGGATGATCTTATAGAACTCAAAGAAGGAGCCAGGCCAGCCATGCACCATTAGCAAAGGCCGGACTATCTGACCCCTGGGGACATGCAGGGGCTTCACATGGATGAAGTGTATGTCGATCCCTGCCAGAAACCCAAGACAGGCTGGTTAATGTTCCACATGCTTCTCAGATCCTGACCTAGACCCTAAAGGTGGAAGGCAAATTCTTAGCCAGTGTTTGCAGCAAAGCCATGCAGAAAGACCCATGGCAGAGGAAGGGAACTGCACAGTTGGAGCTGGGAGAGGATGCCACACATTGCTGTGGGTTTATGTTAGCCCTCTTGAGGGTGAGTGATAAGGCTGCAGCCAATGAGGCTTAGATCCCAGCATGAAAAGGTCATCCTGACTTTGATGACGATGAGGGCTGTGAGCCTGGGGGGACAATGGATATCTCCTTTGCTATATCTAAGTACAATGCTGAGCTCTGCAATGGAAGAAGCTGCTAGGTATCAGGTTCTAGTACAGGGGTGGGCAGTTATTTTGGGCAGAGGGCAGCTTACCGAGTTTTGGCAAGCCATCGAGGGCCGCACGATAGGCAACCCAGGGCAGATAAATATTAATTTTCTACATTTTTTAGGGGCCCCGTGGGTTGGATAGAATGGCCTGGTGGGCCACATCCAGCCCCTGGGTTGCATTTTGCTCACCCCTGTACCTAGTGACTCCTTGCCTCAAAAGTGCCTTTCACAAAGGAAGGCAGATGGAGAAGAAGGGGTGAGGAGAATGGTGGGGGAGCACTATATAAAAGTGAGGAGAAAAAGAAACAGAGGGGGTAGCTTGTGAGTGAGGGGAAGGACACCTTGGGGAAAAGAATGGAGCATTCAGAGGTTAAGGAGCCTCATGTACCTTCAATGGTAGTTTTGAAATGTGGATATTGGTTCAAAATTTCCACTTGTTTCTGCCAGTTAAACTGGTTCCTCCAGTAGGCAACAACTCGCCGCAGGTAGGTGGTATTGAATCCGTACTGGAAGGCAGCCCCCTCCAGTGGGGGCGTGTAGCGGGCCCTGTCCAGGCGCTCGTGCAGGTCCTGCAGAGGAAGAATTCTGTTGTGGGCCATAAGATACTGGCAGAATATATCACATGCCAGGTCTTCCAGCTGCTCTGCTTTCTATGCTACTATGTAATGGCCTAAAGGGCACTGTCTAGGCAGCCACATCACAGAGGACCTCCTGAATTATGAATCCAGTGAAAACGTGTATTACGTATATTACTGGTTAAAGCAGGGAATGGTTGGCAGGACCCCCTAGGTTCTATTCCTGGCTTGAATGCTGACAATACACAATCATGGGCAAATCATTTTCCCATTCTGTGCCTAGGTTTCCTTCTCTGTGCAAAGAGGGAGGTATTTCACTGTCACCCACATTTCATCTTCTCTTTTTAACATGCTTCTGGATTCAGAACATGCTTACACCCTGATGGCAGTGTACCTCAGCTGTGACTTTACCAAACATGCCCTGCCTCACCCCAATCCCCCTTGGACGCTCCAAACCTGGAAGCATACTGGGCAAGATGCTGTGTGTCCTTCTGTGACTACTCTGTCTCCAACATGCTTTTCAGAGGCTGCTGGGAATGAGCCCAGGTCAGTCCCATCAGTGTATTTCCAGGTTTGGAGCATGTGGGTGAGTCAGAGGGCGAGATGTACTCAGGGCTATCCCAGATGGGACATACTGCTGCCCTAGTGGAGATGCACCTTAAGGAAAACGTAGGCCTCTCCGTGCATAGTGCACAAGGGGCATGGAAGCCCAGATTGCCTGAATCTGAATGCCTCGCTGCTGCTCTGGAGGGACAGCCCCTAACGGCAGAAAGCTAAGGCCAGCCTCTGGGGCCCAATACGCAATTAGTGTCTCTGCTCAGGCTGTGAGCAATGGAGATAATGGGTGGCAGATGAAGAGTGGTTTTGTGATCTGGTCGCACAAGCTGCCCACTCACAGCAAATGATAGCAGCTTTTAGTCACTACTGGCTGGGATGAGTGGAAATGGTGACCAAAGAGGTGAAAGTCTCTGAAGCTCAACCCCAGTTACCTGAGCTGTTCTTTACTAGAGAATTAGATTTAGGGTCAGGTATGGACTGTACTTTCTTTTTCCCAGTTCTGCTGACTGTTGGTCCTGACTTATACCACCCACTGCTATTCCGATGCCAGGATTCTAAATTTAGCCCTACAGCTGCCTTCAATTCTGACCTACAGTCCTCACTGCTGTTCCCAAAACCTTGCATGCAACTGCCGCTTAGTGTACCTCAGGCTTCACCACCAGTCCCTTCTATTTCAGGTTTGAGCCTCTCAGCAGCTTCTCTCTCAGGTGGCATGGGGATGTTGTGATCTTGATAAACCACCACTAGCCTGTGATCCAGGTAACTCAGTCAATTTGTGATCCAGTATGGACTGGAACTCATTTCTTTTTCCAGCCCAGTGTTCCTGTATGCATTGGGATGTCAGCCTCAAGCAGACAGATGGATGGACTGATCAGCAATACACCTCTGATTTCTAGGCCCCCAAGCTCCTTCTCCTTGGATACCTTTCCCAGCTCCCTATATCCCAGCCCTGATACCTGGATTTCCCTGTCTGAGGTTTCAATTCGGAAAGGTCGGATGCTCTCATCTTCTTTTTCTTTTGGGGGTCTCTCGCCTGAACCCCACCATCCATCTCCCACCTCTAAGGTCTTGATTTTCTGTCGAGACAGGAGCCAACAAGTCAGGAGCCCTCCAGCTCCCAGGGCTGTGGATACCACAATCGCACTCTGGGGATATTCAAAGGACCTAGAAAGAGACAAAGGTATCACATTTAGTCACCAAAGATTCAGGACCCTAGACTACTCCAGTGCCTTCAGAACAGTGATATCCAAACTTTTGTCCCCATGGGCAAGGTAACTGGTGTCAAGCTGGTCTACGGGCTGGATCTCATGTGGGGCCAGTACATGAGGTTGGGTTCCAACCACCCAGATCTTCCCTTGCACCATCTGGATCCAGATCCAGCCATGCACTCAGGGTTTGAATTATGGGGGAGCTTGGGTGGGAGGGCTGAGCCCCTCCATAAGGGATGAGAGCCCCCCATAAGAAACAAGAGCCCCGCTGTGGGCCGGTCAGCACCCCTTCCCTCCTTCTCAACAGCCCGGAGGCCATGTGCCATGGTACACAGTCCCTGGCCCACCCTGTGCCTTTCTAAGCAGCCCAGGTGGTGGTGGTGGTGGCTCCTCCTGGTTGCCGCTGCTGCTGGCCCCAGCCCTGTAGTACTGGCGGGGACTCATGCACACAGCCCCGATCCTGACGAATATTTTTTGCAGACCCCCACAAGAGTCTAAGTGTAATTTGAACCCTGCCTGCACTGCCCAGATCTGGCCTCGTGCCACTCAGTTTGGGACCTGTGTGCCCAGATCTTGCCTCACGTTGCCCAGATTAGTCTCTGCATGCACAGATTCCACTTTGCACCACTTTCCATCACTGTGACCCATGTGTCTAGTCTAGTGTGCAGGGCCACACTGTCTGCCTATAGGGCTCTCCAGGGGTGTGGAAATTTGGCAGCTGGGGAGTAGCAATTAATGCTGACATCGTTCCCCTATCAACAATTTTTTGGCCCCATGAAGAGCCTTACAGGCTGGACAACACAATACCGAGAGCTGGATCTGGCCCATGGGCTTGGGGTTGAGCACCCTTCCTACACCCATACAGCATGGGTTTGGGAGGCAATGTACACTCATGAAGCCAACGAGGGTTATGGATTTCTAGCACCTTTGAAGATCAAGCTCAAGACTGTATCCCCAGTTTGGGGATACAAAACTTGGGGGGTACAGAACTTGGGGTACACAAGATAAATGGCTACATACAAAAAAGGCCAAAGTATTTAATGTCTTTTTTACTTCAGCCTTCACAAATAGGGGCAGCTACCACATGACTACAGTAGTTAGCAGCAATGATAAGGGAGGAGACAAACAACTTAGAATAGTGGAAGAACAGGTTAGGGATTATTTAAGAAAGCAGATCCTTTCAAGTCAGCAAAGCCTGATGGGATATACCCTAGAGTACTGAAGGAATAAGATGAAATAATTTCATAGCCATTGGCTATCCTTTTTGAGAACTTGTGGAGGATGAGTGAGGTCCCAGATGGTTGGAAAAGGGTAAGCATAGTACCCATCTTTAAGAAAGGGGAATTACAGACCAGCCAGCCTAACCTCCACTTTGGAGGAATGTCTAAAGAACTAGAGTTATCTAGTCTGAAGAAGAGAAAACTGAAGAGACATCTGATAGCCATCTTCCAATACCTGAAGGGTGATTATAGAGAGGATGGCAATAGGCTTTTCTCTGTAGTTACAGGGGACAGGACTAGAAGCAACAGCTTCAAGCTGCAGCAGGGGAAATGTAAATTGGAGATTAAGAGGAACTTTATGACTATGATACTGGTTAAGCACTGGAACAAGCTATGCAGAGAAGCTGTGGAGTCTCCATCCCTGGAAATTTTCAAGAGCAGGTTAGGCAGATGGTCTGTCCTGCCTTGAGCCAGGGGCTGAACTAGATGATGTCGTGATAGCCCTTCCAGCCCTATTTTCCTTTGATCCTATGACCTGCCTATGTTGGTTTAAGAGTCAGGTTAGGTTGCTGTCAGATTAGGAACAGAAGCCCCAAGTTTACCCTGGATTTAAAATGACCCCCAATAATTAGATTCTATACATGGACAATTTATAAAATTTGTTATAATCTAATTATTGGAGGATCATCTTTAATTTGCCCCCCACTGCTGCAGGGGGGCAGGTAGTGGAGGGGAGCAGGTGGTGTGGGGAGGTCAGGCAGCTTGTACTTTGCTGCCTTGCTGCCTGCCTCCCCATAGCCTCTGGACCCTCCCTTCCCCCCACAGCCTCTGTTCCCTGCCTGCCCCTCTTCTACCACCAGGTGCGGTAGGCAGGGAGCAGAAGCTGATAGGGGAAGAGATGGTGTTGGGGAAGAGGCTGTAGAGGGGAGGAGCATCAAGGGGGTTCAGAGGCAGTGGGGGGCAGGCAGCGGTTACAACTCTGGCCCCAGCCCTGGGTCAGGGCTGGAGCTGGAGCCGTGGCACCTGCCTGTCCCCCCGATCCCCCAGCTACATTGTATTCTATTGCAAGATGAGGGGCTTTCCCCCCAGGTTAAATGGGGGAAAAAAACTAATCTTGGAAACAATTACAAAGGGTAAATAAGAGCTGAACTGAACAATAGCACTTGGAAGGAAGTGTCTAAGAGCCACAGTCCTTCCTCTGACAGCTCTCTAATACACCATCAAGGGATAATGCCCATTAGCAATACATGGTTTAAAGAACTGAGATCCTCACCAGGGATCCTGGTTTTCTCTGATTTAAAACAAATCCCCAATTTTCAGTTTAAAAAGTAACTCCAAATCCACATTTTCCATGTTTAAAATCTATCTATCTATCTATAGTAGTGTTTCATTTAAATCATGGAAAAATGTGGATTTTGGGTTACTTTTTTTAACTGAAATTTTAAATCAGAGAAAACCAGGATCTCTGATCATCACGTGCCTGTTTACTGGTCATGGAGCTCTCCTGGCTCCACTTCGTGAAAGCTCTCAGCCCGGTATCCTCAACAACAGAGAAGAGTATCAGTACAGCCCAGGGAACTGACCCAGGGGACACTGGGAGGCTCAGTGTTCAAATTACATTAATGTGGAATTGCCATGGAGAACGGTCATGACTTTGCATGTCAGTCAGAATGGAGGTGGGGAGCGAAGTCCAGAAGGGCAGTCGGAGCTGCCAGCATTGCAGTACATTCCAGAGAGGACAGTTTTCAACCCTGGAAGAAGCCAGCAGTCCAAGAGCCAGCTCCACTTGGCAGGGCTTCCCTTATGGTTTCCTCATAGCCTCAAGCACCGGATCTGGGTCCCAATTTTCCTACACG
>NW_005842763.1:536129-551275 GCF_000455745.1 Alligator sinensis
GACATCCATTTCAATCAGGTGCCCCACGTCCTCCTAGGCTGTTGCCTCCAGGCTCCCTGCTGCATGACAGAAGTCCTGTATCAGACTACAACCTTGTGCTGCAAATGCGGGCTCTCTCAGGAAATGCCATAATCCTGGCAGGTTCTAGCAAGCTATTCACCCATACTTCAGATGAGCTGTCTGACATTTAGCATACAGTCCTTTCCCTTCAAACCCTGCCTCCCAGCTTCCCCATACTAGCTGTGGGGAGAGTGACTACGTGTGAGGAGACAGAGAGTAAAGATTCCTGGTTGCCCGGAGGAGTGTGACGGACTGCCCTGTGCCTGAGCCCGGGCAGCCACAACAAAACGAGCCATCACCACGGAGCAGTTCCCATCTTACCCACCAGCTCTGGAGGCCCCTGTGGCTGCAACTTCAGCAGCATCCCCTGCCAGAGTCTGACAGCTGGGTACTAAAAGCTCTGCCTGCCAAGGGGGAACAGGAAGCCTGTGCCTCTGCCTTTCCCCAGCAACTTGGAGGCTCAGCAGCTTATGCAACAGACACCCAAATATTTGTGCCAGATGCCTGATAGGGTTTCGCGAGAAGCACAGAATATCGCAGCAGGGCACCGTGCTGATTTGGCACTGAACACCCTTAACCCTGCTGCTAACCCACCTCAGGCAGCCCCTTGGTTTAGCCCTTTAGTTGAGCCAAGCCTCCTGCGTGATCACATCCAGGGGAGCCATTCCCTGCCAAAGGGACACAATGGCAGCTGTAGTGAGCACTCCCCAGCAGCGTGATCAATGCTGGCAGCTCCGACTCACTCCCCTTTTGGACTTTTCCCCCTGCCTGGAGTCCAGCTGACATGGCACCTGCTCCCCAAAGGGCTCTCCTGCACCCTTCTGCACTCACCGGACACTCTGAAGGACTTGCTGCCACATTTCGGTCCAGTTCAGCCCACACGTGACACTGGACCAGGAAGCACCGATTGCTGCTGTCTCCTCCTCTCGGATTTCTCCATAACATTGCAAACTGTGTCATCTCATCTTGCCACCTGCTGCTTAAGCAGGGGATTGCAGATGACTTGGCCACCTGGGCACATCTTCAACTCACCTGTGTTTTTGGATCAGATGGAAAAAAAGTGAGGCCCCGAGAGAAAATGACTGCATTTAACTTCAGGGGATTATATGTTGTTTCCCTACCATTGCACTTCCCTTTCAGCTGGGGAAAGGATTCTCCTTCACTTCCTGTCCTAAACTACTAAGCAGTGGCCTTCATGCAGAATGGCTGCTGCGCTTCACCCCAGAAGCAGCTGCTTTTCAGTGATGGGAGAAATATCCGTGTCTTTATGCACTGTGCAAGGTGTTGTAGGATGATCACTGCCATCCTTGGCATTCACGTCTCCATTTTGCTATGGGTCTTTGCATTTCAGGGCTGCCTGTCGTGGCGGTGGCAATGGGAGCAGCGGGGCAGTCCTTTGCATGGTCAGAGTTCAACCAACAGCCCCCCATTATTTCTGGCCATGCTTCAGTGTGCTCATTCATTTATTCACAGAATCAAAATGGATTTCTCCAGCTTCTCAGGGCTTGATGCTTGGTTTCGTAAGAGGGAGTAATATTAAGAGGTGTAGTGAGAGGGTCCAGAAGAGGGCCACTCACATGATTAGGGGGCAGCAGGGCAAGCCCTACGAGGAGAGGCTATGGGACCTGAACCTGTTCAGCCTCCACAAAAGAAAGCTGAGGGGGGATCTGGTGGCTGCCTATAAACTTGCCAAGGGGGACCAGCAGGCAATGGGAAAGCCCCTGTTCTCCCGAGCACTATCAGGAATGACAAGGAATAACTGCCATAAGTTGATTCAGAGTAGGTTCAGGCTAGATATCAGGAGGCACTACTTCACAGTCAGGGAAGCTAGGAGCTGGAACCAACTTCCAAGGGAAGTGGTGCTAGCCCCTACCCTGGGGGTCTTCCAAAGGAGGCTAGACAGCCACATGGCTGGAGTGATTTGACACCAGCATACTTTCCTGCCCGTGGCAGGGGGTCGGGCTAGATGATCTGCTCAGGTCCCTTCTGACCCTACCAACTGTGAAACTATGAATGAGAAGCAACAGGAGGGAAGAATTTGATTCCAGCCTCATGGAAAACAGATAGGGACCCCTGCAAGATGCCCTAATTCAGGTTCAACACACTGTGATTCCCCTTAGGTACAAGAGTGCAAAATACACCTTACACTGTGAAACGTTACTCAAATATTTCTTATCTAGCAGTCAAGAAAAGGAAGGGCCCTAAACTTCGATGAGAAACTGGCTCAGAGATCTGGGTGGGGTGGGGGGGGGGAACCCTGGAACTGGGAAGGCTGGAAAGGAACTGATGCAGTTAATTAAAGCTGCAGACAAAAGATAAGGTATGAATGAGTTGCTGTTGACAGTAGGACCAAGGGCAATCAGTTAGCAGGGGAGGCAGTTGTCTGTTTAATGGAAAGGGAGTCAGGGCAGAGCAATGTAGCCTGATTCTGAGGCACTGAAATGCAGTAAATCAGGTGCAAACAAGTACAGAAGTTTGGTCTGTGAGGAAATGATTAAGCCCTGATGAAGAAGAGAACAAGAGATCCTCCAGGAAGGCTCCCACCATTCTTGAACTGTAGCAGTATTTGCCTAGTGGAAAACAAGGATCATTCCCTGTTACATTGCAACCTCTAGTGGCCAAAATGAAGAACCTGCATCCAGGAATTGTCTTTACTAAAGACTTTCAGACCATTTTAAGAGCATGCTATTAGAATCCTGCTAAATTGGCACATTTTCTTAGGCAGAGCTGTCATCTGAATGACAACCTCCCCTGCAGTCTGGCCTGCTTTATCTCCTTTTTTGCTGAATGCATCCAAAACGAGCAGAGGCTGAGCATGTGAAATGCATCGGTTTTCTCTAGATATGATGAAATTAATTCAGTAGCTGGAAGCCTTTTTTCACTTGCATTGTAGCATTTGTCTGCTGACTTGCTCTTCTGAAAAAGGAAGGTAACGCTTGAGCAGCATACCATTGTGGGCTCAAACTCTGTAAACTGTAGCATTTGATTAAGTTGCTACAGAACACTGCAATTCTTTTCACAGGCATGAAAGCATCCTCAGGTTTGAATGATGAGCATGGTAATGAGACCAATTCCCCTGAGGAATTAAACTCAGCAACATCACACTTTTCTTAGGAAATCATAGGCATATAGGACTGGAAGGGACCTCTCAAATCACCGAGTCTAGTCCCCTGTGCTCAAGCAACCACAGAACACAAATTAAGAGTTCCCTGAGGCATCTGCTCCATTCCCTCTCACACTAGAGTTGCAAAGCTCCCAGCAACACCAAGATGAGAAAGCCTGCTTGGTGCTGCAGGAAGAGAGAAGGACAGCCAAGGGCACTGCAACTCCCTGGTGCCCTGCAATGGCAGGGAGTGTGATAGGTGAACAAAATTGGTTAGGTAGCTTCCTCCTAAAAGCCACCTAGAGCCATGTTTCTCAACCTGTGGGTCACAAGAATATATGAAAGGGTCATGAGCAAACTTTAAAAATGGATTCTCCTTTAAAGGACAAAAAGGTGGGAAACTGTGACTCAGGCTGGCAGAGCTCCAGCTTACAAGGGGCTGCTTGGGGCTCCCCATGCCCCCTATGTACCCACTCCCTACCCCACCCACCCACCACCCGCCCCACACACTGTGGGGCGGGGGGCAGTGGGTCAGGAGCGAGGGGCAGTGGGTCAGGACTGGCCATCAATGTTTACAAATAGATCCTGGTACAAAAACCATTGAGAGCCACTGAGGACACTCATCCTGATGCACACCAGAGGAGTGACAAGGCAACATTCTTCTCCACTGTGCAGGTGCTGGTGCATGAGAAGGTGGTGAACGAGGGAGACCAACCAGAATCAAAAGTGAAAGGTCTACCTCTTTTCTTTCATTCCCTAGCCTGCGTGGAAGGCAGGAATGAGAAATCCTATTTTGCAATTTTTTCAGGCTTCTCAGGAGTCAGTAGAAGCCCAGGGAAGCAAAGGAGGCAGGTGTGTATTTTAGTAGTCTGACTATGGTGTACACTGTTTTTTTAGTTTGGATTTTATTCTTTTTGTTAGTGAGAAGAACAAAATTTGGCCTGTATACTTTTTGCCCCTCTGTTTGATTTCTGGGTGCTCTACTCCACCTGGAATGAGAAGGGCACCTACCTAGGTCATGCTGTCTCTCACCTGTCCCTTGCCTCCCTTTCCCCCACACATGTATGCATAAATGTATATACTCTAGGGCTAATATTCCACCCCAGGGCAGTCCCAGGAACTTGAGAAGCCTTCAGGTTCCTGCTCCTTTCATAATGAGGTCTTCAGGCCATCAAGACACAAATATTTTCAAGGCTGTATCTGATCAGATGAGGAACGTGAGGCAGCAGACAGGGAGTGGAATCACCCAGTGCTCATTAACAAGGCAGGAGTTCTTCATCTGCCCTGCTAACATTTCCCATGTGATCCTGGTTGCATTAGCAGTGAGATTCATTATCTGCTGAGTGATCAGACTTTCCATAATAATGCTTTGTTGTGAGAGCTGTCGGTAGGTTTGTCCTAGCAGGCATGCAGCAAGGAGAGCAACATAACCTGTTGCCCTGTAACTTTCTTTGTCTCAATACTGAGCTCCCCCTGACCCAGCTGCTCCTATAGCCTCCAGAAAAAAGGCTGGTGGAAAAGAAATATATTCTACTGCACGTCAGTCTAGCATGCCACGCAGAACCTTGAGGCTTGGGAAAAGCTGGTGGCCTGTAGTATCTAGACAGCTATTAGACTCGATCTTTTTCACTGCATGAAGTGCATTTGAATAGAATTCCTTTCTTGGATACTTTATCTCCCAGTCCCACTCTGACTGCCTTAGATCCTCCTGCACCCATTAACAAATGCTCACACAAAAATATAATGTATGTACATTTATGTATTTTTAGCTTTGCTTTCGTGGGTGAGGACACACACACAGAAGGTTAAGAACGGCTGCCTGAGAACGCACCTCTAGGTCCTGAAGCAAGAGCAGCTGTGATAATTGCATGGGTATTGAGCGCCCTCTGGTGGATTTCATACCATATGATAATACTGCTTTGCCCCATTCTAGGCTTTCACCTAGGCTAAGCACAGATAGTCAAAAAGCCCAAGGCTGAATTGATTCAATCTTCCTGGGTAAGGCTAAACTGTGTAGATTGAACCGATGAGCAAGTGAACAGACATTCACTTTTGATTCTGGAAATGCAGCCACGTGCCTGCAGTGGCTCAGGTCAGAAGCTGGAGGGTGCTAGAGCATGCCTCCCATCTCAGCTAGAGCAGACAACTTGGGCCAAGACTAGCCCACCCATCCTGGGAGGGGGGGAGGGGTTGTGGGGGATATGCAAAGCATCCTGGGATGCTGGGGAACTGTGAGTTGACTTTAATCTGGAGGGGATCTGTGGCAGAAGTTCAATAAACTGATCTAACGTAAATCAGTTAAGTCTGATACTATAGTCATCCAGGTTTACCTTCAACTGGTTTTGGCTATTTTGAAAGTGGTTTATATGCACTGAACTTCTGTTCTGTTTCTGATTTTAATTGGTTTCCAATTACTTACACTGGTTTATGTGTAATTTCTGTCCCTAGCCTAAGGACTTGGTCACAAATTACACTTATGACATGTTAACTGCACTTAAGACACGAGTGTCCATGCATTCAAGCAGTAAAACATGTGCTAAGTGTGATCATGTTGTAGCAAAGTTAGGACTTTTTGGGCAAGGACTATTTCTAGATCATATCATTTGACCACTCTGTGGAGATAATACCAGCACAGCTTGCTGGTTGTGGGTGCCAGCACTGGCACTGTACCAGAGCCTTGAACTACCTCTCATGTGGTCCTTGGACTAGGACTGGTACAGTGCCAGAGCTGGGACTGAAAATCAGCTGACTGTCAGTCCTAGCTCCAGTACTGCACCAGAGTCTTGGTGCCGCACCATGTTACATGTTGCACGGAGGAACTGTAGTAAACGCTACCATGCAACTTCTCAGAACACATTCTAACTTTTAATTTGACACAGCCACGCTTACTAAATAAAACACAGGCTAAGTCTACCATGTGATAAGGCCCTCAGGCTCTTAAAACTCTCCAAACATAGCAAGGAAATATGCCTCCTAAATGCCACTTTTCCCATTTTACAGAGATTACTGGAAAGACTACACTGGGTTACTCATGGTCATACAGTGAGTCAGTAACAGAGCTGAGAATAGAACCCAGAATTTCTGAGTATGCCTCTTATGCCTTGTACTTTGGGTTACTAAAATAATTTATAAAATCCGGACCAATTGCAGTGAACTTCAAAGGTCAGTTAGACCCATCAGCGTGGGTTTGTTGGAGCAGCAGTATTGATTTGCCCTTTTCCATGTGGGAAGCATATGTCTGGTCAGCCAGATCTTGGTTAACAGTCTCCTCTTTGGATATATCATAGAGAAGTAAAGTAGTAGGGCTAGAATGGATCTCCATAGATCATCTAGCCCAGTGGTGCTCAACCTTTTTTGTACCAGGACTCATTTGTAAACATTGATGGCCAGTCCTGACCCAATAAATAGTTTTAGGTAGAAAACAGCACTCTGGTCCTGCCACTCCACCTCACTCCCAACCTGCTGCTTTCCATCCCCAGCCCTCCAGTGTGTGAGGCATGACGGGCCCCCAAGCAGCCCCCTGCAGGCTGGAACTCTGCCAGCCTGCAAGGGAAAACCCATAGTTTCCCACTCTTTTTTCCTTTAAAGGAGAATCCATTTGCAAAGTTTGCTCGTGACCCTTACATATATTCTTGCAACCCACTTTTGCGTTGTAACTCATGGGTTGAGAAATGCTGATCTAGTCCATAAATCATCTAATCCAATTTCTTAAGTATCCTAAAGAATCTCAGTAAGGCAGGGGTGTCAAAAATACATCCTATGGGCTGGATTCAGCCCACAAAGCTACTGTCTCTGGCCTGCTAGGCTACCAACAGGCCACCAGAAATTGGGGGGTATGGCTAGGGGATGTGGCTGGCCACAGAATCTAGCCCACTTGAGCCCTGGTGAACATAGCAAGTGGTGTCAAGAAGGTAAGCCGATGTTGACACACCCTGGTTGCCCTCGTGACATGCTTTGCTGCTGCCATGACCCTAGCTCCTTGGCTGCCAGCTCTGCTGCTGCCTTATTTTTTGTGTGCCCAACCTGGTGCTGGAGCTGTCACCATTGTGTGCTGCTCTGTGCCAGAGATGGAGCTGTTGCTGCTGCCCCAACAAAAACATGTGCCAGCAGCAGTAGCTCCAGCTCTGGAAGAGGATGTGCAGTGGTAGCTGGAGTTGCTGCTGCTGCTGCCACTGCATGCATCGGATGGGGCTAGAGCTGCCACCACTGCCAAAGTAATCCTGTGCCCTGGGCTGGCTCTGGCCAGGGTTCATATCCAGCCCAGAGAAGAGGGTGAGTTTGACGCTCCTCCATGAAAGGGAAGAGTCTCTTAATAGCTAAGAATGGCAAAAAGGGCACCTATTTTCACCACATTGGGAGTTAGGCTGCCATGTCTTCCTGTGGGCGGTGGCTGCTTCTTATTACTTGCTAGCCAAAATAAAGCTTGTGCTATTTTGGTTAGGATGTGAATGGAGTGTTGTAGTCATGCAAGAAGCAAGGGGTTCTTTGGTGATATTTTTTACTGGACCAGTTGTGCAGTCATGAGAAGTGTTAGACAAACTTTCAGGCATACAGTGAGCTTTTAGGTCAGCATTTCATACTGAGGTCAAGCTCGTTTAACATCTCTCTCAACTATACAGCTGGTCCAATAGAAGATATCACTAGCACCCTCTCCCTGCTTTTGCTTCTCTAAATGCTTGCAGCTTAAGTGTTTCTTCCAGTCTTGGCTTTGCACACATGCCTACTATTAGATCTACAACCCCTTTTTCCATGAGAGACGCCACCTTCTCTCCCTCCTTCACAGGCTCCATGGGTGCCAAGGCATTCCTCCACCCTGACAGCCGAGACTGCTGGTCATTTTCCAGTTGCCACGTTGGACCAAGTCCTTCCAAACCCAAGATACCTAATTATAATTGACATGGAACATGGTTTCAACAGTGCAGAGTGGAGCAATTTACACAGAGGGAGTTTTTCCTCTAGTTAAGTCCTGCAAGCAGTGCTGCTCAAAAATGGCCTTGCCTAGCAGAAATCTAGATGTCACATATTCCCATTTTAATGGCACTGGATTTTTCCCAGAGACCTGTTGTCTCAGTACTGAGGCAGACATTTAGCAATACCAAGGGACTATCCTGCATCTTATTTAATACTATTTAAATCTAACCAAGAAATCTTATTGCTCATGAATTGGGCATAGGGCTGCTGGCTGGGCCCAGGGACGCAAGAAAGGGGCCCTATCCCCTCCTCAACCCCCACAAGCAGTGGATAGAGAAAGCTGTCACTTCCCTGAGGGGATTCAGCTGAGAGTGAAGAGATTTATTTTACCCCAAAATCTGCCCCAAGCATGAATGGTGGCCTCTGTACTCAGCCCCATTGATTACATGTTGGTATAAAACGCTGAGCTCCTAACTGCTTCCGAGCCGTTAATTCCTGAATCTTATTAGCAGTAAAGGAATCATTATATCTGAGAACTGCTTCCGGCATCACCAGACTCCCCCGCTCCCTCAGAAATCTAGTCCACGAGGCCTTCACCACGGCTGGTGACCCACAGGATCTTACGTAAAACTTAGGCTTCTGTGCTAGCCAGCAGCCTGGGGAAGTCATGGAGGTTTTCTTTCCACTCCTCACACCTATTGATCTCCTAACTGCCAACAACCCATCATCATCTCTCTAGGCCCTTTGGCAAAGCATCACCCCCAGCACACACACCTCCTACCTATGGCCTGCTGCAGTGAAGAGGTGAATAAAAGTTTGTGTTTTCCCAGCTGGAAATGGCTCCTTCTCTGCCTCTCCTATTCTCAGGAGAGCTCACAAACGTTTCACTGCTACATCTAGCAAGGATAGGCCCCTTCTGTTGCTAATTAGGGAGCTAAGAGGTTCCTCAGGGCGCTTCCCGATGAAACTGAGACCATTAAATGAAGGGCAGGCAGCGGGGCTTGGGGGTTGGAGAGCGGAGTTACACAACAGCTTCTTGGAACCAGACAATTTGTTGCATGTGCTGGTTTTAGAGACTCAGCAAAATTAAAAACAACAGCAACAAAAGCAACATTCAGGCCCAAGAAAGCTTATTTAGGTCAGTGATACCCAGGGGTGATAATCTCTGGGATATTGTAGTCATAGGCCGTTCGGCTCACACACGTTCTGGAAAGTTTTCTCTTCTGGTTCTATTAATTATTTCCTCCTACTTGGGACTGCATTAGCCATGGGGCCATTCAGAAATATATCTGTTTCCTCCTTTCTGACTAATTCTTTCTTTTCTCTATGGCCTCTTCTGCTGTCAATCACCAATTGTCAACAACCAGTTATGCCTTAGAATAACAACAGAATGCAACTACTCAGATCATGACATGCACCCGAGAGGCATGAAGAAATCAAAGACTGAAACAGCCAAACTCCAAATAAAAATATGTTCTTTAATTTTACATTAAAACCAGCTAAATTACTAGAACCTAAGGTAGGTTGGGAGTTAAGCACCTACCTGAGGACCTGGAAATGTAGCTGGAAAAATAGGTGAGTGCAGAATTGTAAGACACTAACTTATAAGTGACGGGGAAGCGGCCAGGCCCCAGCATTCTCCATCCCTCCTGTTGAAGTGGGTACAGCAGGCAGAAAGGAGGCAAAAGTCTTGGGGCCAAGAGGAGAGCAAACATGAGGGAATATGACTTTCCAGCCCAACTATGAGGACACTGCCCTGGGATAGGGGGATCCTGGGTTTCAGTCCTTGCTCCTATAGTTATTTCTGATCATTATCCAATGCTCATTTAATGTAAACATGCATAAATGATCCCGGGAACAGAGATCAGAGCCTCCTTCTCAAGGGTGCTGTAATCACTGGGCACTCATCATTGGACTACAGACTCCTGCTTACTCTGTCCTTTGGTCTCACTTCAACAGGAGATGTACCGCAAGATACCACAGTGGTTTCTGTATAAATGGATGGCACAACTTCTCTTTGAAACCAGTATTAGCTTCTGGTCACCTCCTCAACAAAGGGCACAGTTTAATAGAAAAGAAATAGAGAATGCAAAGGCAACACAGTAACTAGAGGACTTCCATGGGAGAAGGGGCTTAGCTTGGAAAACTGTTGAGTTGGAGGACTTCTGTCTAGGTCACTTATGGTATGTAAGCACTTTTCAAGATGCAGAAACTTGAGAAAGCAGTGGATGGAGTAAGAAGGAAACATGTTTAAGGAAGTACATTTTATGCAACATATGGAACTCACTAATGTGAGCTCCTGTGGAACTCACTGATACAGAATGCAACCAAGCACAAATAGCTCATTAAGTTTAAAAAAACCCAGGATTTAAATATTTATATGGAAAAAACACAGCATCTTAACTGAGACTGACTAGGACAAAATTGTCAGGGCTAACCTCATTTTACAAGATTTTACACACTGATCATTGGTGAAAGTCAGGAAGAAATGTCTTTGTCATTGTATAATATTACGTAGTTAGGTAAATGATGACAGTTTTATGAAACTGCTGAAGGCAATCTCCCAGAAGTGGCAAGTCAGTGTTGCTCCCTGCCTCTGAAGTTAACGTGATATACACCCTCCAGAGTACCAGATACAAGATTCATGCTTCTACTCTACAAATTCTTCAAATTCAACAGGAGCAAACAACCTGCAAAGCCACAGAGCAGAGACTTGGGGGTGAGAATACACAGATAGAAATGATCAGTGTGATCCTGGCTTCCATATACACAGACATCTCTTAAAGAGCATGTTTTCTCTACAACTCTGGTGCAGTAACAACTCTCTGTGCTGAAGACATACAGTTCTTATCTAAATCTCATCTTCTCAGTGGACAAATCACCTGGGGGCAACACTACACATATGCACAGATCTCAGCTGCCTGGAATACTGCGTTCAGTTCCAGGGACAGCATTACCAAATAGTGACAGACTGGAAGGAGTTCAGAGAACAGCCACGCAAATGATCATGGCAGATGAGGAAAACATTAAAGAGCGAAATCTGTCTAGTTTGCTGCCCTAGGGAATAATTGATGCAGAATACAATAACAGCCTCCAAAAGGGTGTAAACACCCTTGCTAGAGAAAAAACTGTTTTGTATAATGACCTTAGACTGCAAAAAAGCAGGTTGGACATAATAAAGACTTTCTAACTGTAAGAATAGTGAAGCACTGGAACTTCCATCACTGGAGGTTTTCAAGAACAAGTTAGACAAAGATTGGTTTGGGTATAGTACAAACACAACTGGGCCTGCCTTGGGAATTAGATGCTCTCTCAAAGTTGCTTCCAGCTCTTTCTATAATAAAAAGGAAGCACAATTTAGAATAATTGGTGGAGATTGGTAAACAATGCCGACTCTTGTGTTGAATCTTCCTTACTTGTGAGTTATCAGACTGTAAGACATTATTTATACCAGGGGCCAGCAACATTTTGGGCTGGAATGCCTAAAACACCCACAACCTCCACTTGTAAGACATTGGCATGCCAGGGGCAGATGGTGGGATAGCTGTGAGGGGCCCAATCCTTGTTGTGGCAGTGCAGCCCTAGCTTCTTCCCCACTGTTTGCCCCAAGCTGCATGAGGCAAGCAAAATACCTTTATGTGCCATGCTCTGGCACCTGTGCTGGGGTTTGCCTACCCCTGATTTATATTCTTGCAGAATATCAGAACCCCAGCTGAAGTTCAAGTCTCCATTGTGGCAAGCATGGTATAAGCAAGTGAAAGATATTTGTTCTCTGCCCCAGAGAGTTCACAGGGAACTCATGGCTCCTGGGAGCAGGTTGTAAGAAGTGGATGAACACCACAAACATAGTGGAGATAAGTGGGGAGAATGACATTATGATGAGATGATCACTCTCCCAGTGAAAGCCTCATCACCTGGAACTTCTGAAATTAGATTGGACAAAGCAGTAGAAAATTTCTTTCTGCATCAGCCTCCCTGACATAATGGATTTCTTCTATTTCTGAATTCCAGGATTTGGATACTAGAGCCCCTAGCACATGAGCCCCAGCCCCAGCTGAGTTGGATCTGTAGGCCTAGGTTCATGCTTGCAGCCTCTGATTGCACCAGGATCTGCCTTTCCTGATGATCATAAGTTCTTGGCCTGCTTGTGCCCCTCATTGTGTGTTTAGCATCAAGTTAATCTCCATTCTTAGCCTTGGAGACCCTAAGACCTGCTGTGAACATTGCAGAGTTTATCTGCCCTGTTTAATTCTTCAAATTTTAGGCTAATTTTAAACATCCCCTAGCTGGGTGGTCTCCGCCTCTCTCTCACATTCAACCTGAGTCCTATAGCCTATGAAGAGGAAGTTCTGAAGTAATGAACCTGAGGCAGGTGTGAATCCAGATGGGGTAGGGGGAGGCAATGGCTTAGGGAGCCCTGAACACAAGAGCAAATTCAGTAGCCTGGGAACTCACATAGTTGGCGGGATCACACAGGGTCAATGCTAAAGGCTGAGTTAAGCCTGCAGGGCTAAAGCTGCAGCACTTTCACTAGGTTAGCATCTGTCTTTCCTTCAAACCCCATATTACACAGACAGCATCAGAGCAACATATGAGAATCTAGTTCTAGTCAGCCGCACTCAGGTTTATGGGGAGTGGTATGGAGAACAGCTGGTGTTTGAGCACAGGCTCTGGGGTCAGCATGTGTTGAGGTGAAGTGAGGAACATACAGGGTGTTCCCACAGCCAGATAGGATGGGAAATATGCTCTCTATCTTCCCATGGACCAGTAAAAAGCAGAGTAGGGAGGGAAGGGGAAAATGTAATCAGCTTGTCTCCAGGGAGGTGAAACAAAGTCTGGGCCAGTTCCAAGTGCTTGAAGATGGTGATAAAATGTGAGGAGGGCATGTTCTGTAGAGCTGTTTTCTATCTCATAGTCAAGAGATCCCATGCTGCCTGGATTACCACTGCCTGGCGGTGCACCCCTTACAGTCCCTGGCATGGTATCCAGTTTCTGTTTAGGCAAGCACAGTCTGTATTACTAGAATATCTAATTTATGTCTGCAACTGGGATATGTCTATGGGGCTAGAGGATTTCGGAGCTCCCTGCAGAACTAGTGCTCCTACCCCTATTCTTGTCAGTGCCTTCTACTGCTTGAGTCTGAGACTGGACTTAGAGCTTGCCACATGGTGAGCCATTCTTCCTCAATCCCTGACCTCTCTTGACAAATACCTGCCCATTGCTCTCCCTGTCCATTGGTCCACCTGCCTCTCTTCAGGGATAGGTAACTGACCTGGCATGGAAGCACAGTGGCTTTTGGAGATGTCAGTGCAAGGTTTCCTTCATGGCCTCAGGGAGCCCATGGAACTGTAAAAGGGTGACTTGGCTTTTGATCTCTGCTAAACCTTCTGGCTGGAAGTAGAATAGGGTCAGCTAATCCCCAGAGGAAACAATTAGCTACCATGGGCCTACCTCCCAATGGCACAGGATTTGGGATTCACTTGGTTAAAAAACAGCACAGGCATTTGCCAAAGATTTGGGGGTGATGTAAGGCCATCAAAGAGCCTTGCAAAAGAAGGGGTTCTGGTCCTCTACAATACCTAAAGTGTCCACTACTGAGCAGAGTCCTGAAGAAGGACCAGGTGGGGGGGTGTTCATTTAACATGCACTCAGAGGTGGGATTGCAGCACTAGCAGCCTCATCTGAGCTGGTTTCTGTCTGTGGTTCAAGTGGAAACAGCTGTGAAGCCACAGCAGAATGAGCTTCAGTGCAGGCTAGTCCAGGGCCCTGGCTGTGTGCACAGCTAGCTTGCATTGAAGTCTAGGTTTCTACAGCCTTTCTGCTATTGGTATTCATGGTAGTTGAATTTTAGCTATCTTGAATATGTCCAGCTGTGCTGGAATCGCACCTCTACTGTGTACACCCTCAGTGTTGTAGAGCATGGGAATCTCAGACAGTCATACTTGTGCCAACACATTGACCACAGAGGGACAGCATTGATGCAGGGAATAGAGACCACTTTCTCTCCCTTTAATCCTCCATTTAAGGGAATAGAAAGTGGGTACTTTTAATGTTCCAGTTAAAGCACTACCCTGTACCAATGATGGCTTATCCTCTAGGGAAAAAGAAAGGATAATCCATACCCTCTTCCCCTAGAAGACTGATTTGCAGACAGGGGGCATGTCTACACGAGATGCTTTAAGGCACATTAGCTTAAATTTAAGGTGTATTAGAGTCACACCCTTAAGGTGCTTTAAAAATGGTGAATTTAGGCATGAACAGTTAAAGTGCATTAGAGAACATGCAGACACATAATAAAGCACATTAAGACTCTGTGTGTGTGGACTGACTTGGGACTAACTTTATTCGTAAGTCAGTCTACACACACAGTATTAATGCATTTTAATGCCTGCATGTGTAGACGCCTGCCTAAACTCACTTAATGCACAGTAAGCTAATGCGCATTAAATTTAGGCTTGCTTAAATGCATGTGTAGACACACCCAGGGTTACTGACATGCTCTGACTATAGTCTTCTGCAGGCACTATAGTTTTTATATTGAAGCCAAGGGGTCTGTACCACAGGGCATGCAATCTCTGAATACAGCAGAATCCACATCTCAAGAGCATTAGTGCCAAGATCCACAGCCCAGCACTATCAGATTCTTGTTACATGTAATAATGTCAAGTAAATTTTGCTATAGAACTTGTCACAGATTCTAGCCTAAAGTCATGTTTGAGCCATAGCAAAATTCTTTGTGGAAACTGCTGGCTCTGAGCAAGGGGAACAAATTATTTTCACCTTGAAACTTCTGAATGGTTCAGGGTGGCTGATCTGAGCCTTTGCAGGCCCTCAGACTTTTATGGCACAGTAGATGGAATTCAAATCTGTGCACTAAAAGGGTGGATTTGTACACATGAGGAGGGGGTTAGTCCTCAGCATTCTGTGTCCCCTAGATTGAAACAGTGAGTTTTTAATTGAAACCTGCCATTTCAATTTAGGGGTTTCCATCACTGTTATAGTGAGGGGCCTGATCCTTTTTTTTTTTTTTTTTTTTTGGAGGGCCCGCCCGTGGCGAAAGGGGGAGGGGCGG
>NW_005842763.1:551617-568507 GCF_000455745.1 Alligator sinensis
TGTTTCTTATTTTTTTTTTTTTTTTTTTTGGCAGAGCCTGCCTGTGACGAGAGGGTGAGGTGCTGGTGGGCTAAGCAGTCCCTGAGCTGTGGGGGGCTCTGATCCTTCCCTCCATGATGGTGGTGCCCTGTGAGGCTGCCTGGGTAGGCTGCTAACAGACCTGGTGCTGCACCAGCGTGGAGGCAGCACCTGGCCCAATCCAACTCTTCCCCAATCCTGGCCCATTAGCAGCCCACCTGGGGAGCCTGGGGGGGGAGGGGGGAAGGTGCTGCTGCTATGGAGGAAAAGACTGGGCCCCCCCACATGGCCTGCCAGCAGCTCACCCCCAGGTGTGGGAGAGGCGGGTGGACTCCACTGAAAATAAAAGAAGTCAGGCCCCTCGCTGCTTCTGCTTTCAGCAAGCACCTGCTGAAGACAGTAGCAGCGAGGGGCCCAATCCTTTTGTTCTGCAGAGTCTGCCTGCCTGTCCCGCAGCCGCGGGGTGAGCTGCCTAATAGCTGTAATGCATCATTGCAAACTAAACTACATCATGATGTAGTTTAGTTTGCAATGATGGAAACCCATTTAAAACCCCAAAAACTGTGTACAGCGTGACATCATTAAGCCACACAAAGTGACATTTTCATCATGTGTACATGGTAATGGCATCACATGTACAAGCGCCCTAAGGCCTTGATCTTCTCAGCTAAAGCAGCAACTCCACCATCTCAAACAGAAGAGGGAGTGACATCTCAAACACAAAAGCAGGAGTGACATATCTTTTCCACTAGAAGGCAGTGACATCCACAAACCATTGCCTTCCTAATGTGACCAGAGACTGTCCTTTATTGGTGTCTCTTTTTCCACTACCTACAAGCTGTAGCAGTTGGCTCTGCAAAGACAGGCAGGTGCAGGGGGCAGAGGGGGACTAGACTAGAGATGAGAATCTCACACCTTGGGGTAGGCTCCCAGCACCTCCCTCCTCCAGGTTCCAGCCTTGCAGTGCTGCATCTAGACTCTATAGTGTCCCACAGTGCACTCATGGATTTGATCTGCATGGAGATAAGAGAGGGAGAAACAAACTGTTCTCAAATGGGAGGGGTTGGAGATGCTCAGGGGAAGTCACAGCTGGGTGGCTGTTTATTTTTCCTGGCAGTTCCTCCCTGGCTGTGTAGGGTCCCTGCCCACAGGCTGTTTTCCTGGGAGAAACACTTCAAGATTTTCCCTTGAACTCATCACATCCTGTTTTTACCAGCTCTGTAAAAAATGCAACCATGGAGAGTGTGCGAGAGAGAAGGGATGCATCCTTGAACCATGACCTGCAGACCCTTGACTGCTTCATGAGCATCCATTCAAAAGCAACAATGGCCTCCTCGGGATTGCAGAAAGGCTCGGAGGGAGCAGCTTTGTGTAGTTGAGACCCGTGTATCTTTTAGGCATCACAGAGGCGATAGCAGGAAATGTTGTCAAAGTATCTTTTAGTTCTTCACTGGGGATGCATATCTAACAGGGATTGAGGAAAAGCTGCCCTCAGACCAGAAGGCTGCCCCTACCTCTCAGATGTCTGAACAACACAGTGATCTAGCCTTCCATAAGTGCACATCTGTCTCATCTAGCTTCAAGTGGCCATTATGCCATCTCTTCTCCTGTTTGAAGTGAATCCACCTGAGCAGCAGACCTCAGGTCAGTCAGAGAGAGTGCTGGGTTGGTGTGGCTAGAGATTACAGCCCTTTCTGCTCCATGTTTAATCCATTCTCTCCTGCTCTGAGATTTGGGATCATGGATCCTGCCAGCTTTGCTTTACAGCTGGATGTGGAAAGGTCATTTCACAACTCTTTGGAGCTGCTCTGGGTTCATTGGCCTCTGAAATCTGTCCCATTGTGTATTCCTGATGTTCCCTTTCCATCTGAAATCATTTCCCACACAGGGTATATTACCAGGTGCTGCTACTTCAGACTCCACAGCAGGGTGTTGTATGTGAACAGTTGCTAAAGTACTTCCACTCAGAGTTCAGCTCCCCTGAGTGCTCCTATTCCCGGGTAACTGCCTCTATGTAGAACACAGGCAATGATCCAGGCACATGCCCCTCACTCTGAAGAAAGACTGGTGATGCAGGCCAAGGCTCTTTTATCCTAGTCTCCCTGGCCCTACAGGGACACCAGATGCCAAGCAAGCTAGAAATTATAGTATGGCCTGAGATTTCATATCCTGTTTAGAGAGGAAAAGGCCTACTTCCTCCAAGGCCTCCTGTAGATTCTATAGAAATCTTCATCTCTCAAATCTCAGCTCTGGATGCTCCTTTGTGAGCTACACTGGTAGGGAGTTAAATGGAAAAGGACTTTAAAGGATATCTGTGATAAGTGCTTTCCTCTTACTGGGGTGCCATCTTTGGCTCCTCTCCAATGTGTCTCAGTGAACTGCTGGAGACAGGAGCAGAAGCTGAACAAGCACAGGTTCTTTAGGATTCAATGTCTTCCCCTCTTCCCTGGGTTGATAATGCAATGGAATATACTAAATGGCACACACAAGTAGTTGAACCCTTCAGCACTTCAAGGAAGAGACACTGCAGATGTGATCGTAGCAGCATGACTACGGGTGTGAATAAAAGGAAGCCTGGAAGATTGTTCTGACATGAGCCTCATAACCAGAACAATTAGAAACAGTGAGATCAAGGAGATGAACAGAAACATTATTAACTGTCCAGCTCTTTGCCGGTGAGCTCTTATGCAGAAGCTTGGGAACACTGCTGGAGAGGAGAGGAGGAGTTACAAGCAGCAGAGGTACACCTGCAGCAGCATAGCCTGAGCAGCCCAGGTGTACCTGTGAAACACTGAAGGACCCTTCTGTTCCCAGCCTGGTCCCAGAGAATTGCAGTTCAGGGTAGGCGCTGTGCATGAGCCAGAGAGTGTAACTCATTATGTAGAAGAGCTCCAAACCAAAACACAAAGGAACAAGAGATTAAAGGGGAACAGATGTTGGCTGACCATGTCCACCCTGCTCCTGGGAGGCAGGCCAGTGCAGCTGCTATCTGCCTGGGGCTCTGTCAGCCCCGCCAGCTGGGGTGGGACCTTCTCAGCCATCTCACTGTTCCAGACAGCACTACCAAATGGGGCCCTGGTTGTATACTTTTCTGCCTTAGTAGCTTCTGGGGGAGAGCCATTCACAAAAAACCCTGAAAAAATTAAAATCAGAGGCATTTATGGTAGAATCATGGTATTCTGCTCTGTCAACTGGAATATAAAACCACCCTGAAGAGAAACATGTAACAGGAGAGGAATCTTCCATTTGTTCTGAACCAGCCTAGCCCCACTGAGACAAAAGTTATTTTCCTTGAAAAGCCCTCTGGTGGCTTGGGTAGGTTTCTCTCATGAGGTTCAATCCCTGTACCTGGTGACTTGTAGAAAAAGCAGTCTGTGGCCAGTCTTGGTGCTTGGGTCACTAGTAGCAGTTTTATTAGCAGAATATCAAAGAAGGCATTTGTGGGGTTTATAACAATTAGGCAATAACTCTGAGTCTGGAGTACTGGGGTCAGATATTTGCTTAATATAAGAAACCTTCCCAACCAAGCGAGAGAGCATCTTCTCATCCCGGAGTGGTGGCTTGAGACAAAAGGGTTCCTGTTACTATTTCAAAAAGGAGATGGATCAATCTTTTCCAACAACCTCAAATACAGAAGAACACTAGACAGACAAAGTTCTTTGTGTAAATATGGTATTTTTTATTAGATCAGATAAATAGTTGGAGAAATTGTTCTTTGCAAGTTTTTGGGCACAAACTGCCCAAAACAATCATAGAAATTAAGGGCTGGAAGGGACCTCAAAAGATCATTGAGTCTAACCCCTCTGCTCTGGGCAGGAATACTGCTGAGATCAAATGATCCCAGAAAGGTTTCTGTCCAGTTTCCTTTAGAAGACTTCCAAGGTTGGGGGCTGCACCACCTCCCTGAGATGCCAATTTCAGATTCTGGTCACCCTTACTGTAAAGAAGCTCTTCCTTACATCCAACCTGAAACCATCCTCTAACAGTTTATGGCCATTGCTGCTTGTTTTCCCCTGGGGTGCCCTGCATCCACAAACTTGGGCAGCATGCTTTCCATATACTCATCTAAATTGTTGATAACAATGTTGAACAGCACGGGTCCAAGAACTGAACCCTGCGGGACACCACTGGCCACCTCCTGCCAAGATGATACAGACCTGTTCACTAACACTCTCTGGGTTCGACCCCCTCAGCCAGGTCCCAACCCACCTGACCTTGGACTCTGCCAGACTACAATCCCCCAGTTTTTTTATAAGAGCATCATAAGACACCATATGGAAAGCCTTTTTAAAATCCAAGCATATGATATCAATCACATCTTCCACATTTAAGCAGTTCGTTACTTGATCGTAGAAGGGGACAAGGTTGGTCAGACATGACCTGCCCACAATGAAACCATGTTGGCTATTCTTTAGCATCATGCCTTCTGTCAGTCTCTCACAAATGGAATTCTTGATAATTTTTTCCAAAATTTTAGCCGGTATTGAGGTCAAACTGACTGGCTTATAGTTTCCCAGATCCTCCCTCCTCTCCTTTTTAAGGACTGGCACCAAATTGGCCCTTTTTCAGACTTTTGGGACCTATCTTGAGCACTGTGAGTCTTCAGCTACAACAGTCCTACAATGACTCCAACCAGTTCCTTCAGCACTTTCCTGCCAACTTGAAGACATTCAGATGCTCTAAGTGCTCCCTCACCAGCTTGCAAAGAACAATTTTTCCAACTATTTAGTTAGTCTAATAAAATATATCACATTTACCCAAAGAACCTTGTTTGCCTATGTCCTTAGACCAACACAGCTACAATCGACACCCCTGAAGAACACTGGAAGCTTTTAATCAGTACTGCTCCTAAGGTCTCCTGGCCACTTGGATTTTCAGTAAATTGAAGTTTTAAAATAGGTTTTTAAGGCTTAAGTTTTGGATGCAGTTTACCTGTTGCAACAGCTCTCTCCAGGTTCCTCCTTTACCACTTCTATTAAACTAACCTTTTCTTCTGCACCCTTATTGCCAAAACTCTTGTCAAAGCTCCGCTTGTGTTTCGTATTGGCTGCTGCAACCTTTTTCTGCCTGGTTGACCCACTTCATTCTTCTTTTGGCAGCTGAGCTGTGCCTAGATTTTCCTCGCTAGTTGCTTGGGCCATCCTATTTCCTTACTCAAATTTTGTCTCTGCCTTCTCCTCACCTACTACTTCATTGTTTATTTGCCTCTCACCTCTGGGGAGAGAGAAACAACAATTTTAATTGCAGCATGGAGTTTACTCCCCTCCAAACTGCTTCTTCCAGCCTGTGATAACATTTGTCCTGCTAATGCACGCTTGTGCCTTCTACTCCCCTACCCGTAGGGCTGTATCGCTCTTGTTAGTATGGCTCTGGGGCTCCACTTCTCTTTCCCACCCCCAGAGCTGCTGAAACTTTCACATCAATGCAGTACAGCCCTGTGGGTGTAACTCCCCTGTTAGTAATGTTGTTGTAATTGTTATGGTCCAGGGAATATGCAAGATTTGTTTGATAATAACTTTTACTGGACCAATTCTAGAGTGGGGACAGATGTTAGACAAGCTTTTCAGCAAGAAGTACCCTTCCTCAGGCTTGGGAAAGAAGCAGAGACATGCCAGTTAGAATAATTAGTTTTGTTTAACCCCTTATATAATTGAAAGTGGTCATGTAGAATGGGAAGCAGGCTGTAAACCTGTGGAACAAAGAGAAGTTATCAGAAGTCATTCCTGACAAGGCAAAGAATGGCTGAAATGAGAAACCTAACTACTGACTTCAGTAACTGGACTACATCAAAAGGAACAGCACTACAACTTACCAGTACCACCTCAGCATCTCACTGGTTACCCCTACCTGAGACTACTTTCCTCAGCTGTGACGCCCACCTATGCCACCTGATACCTGTCAAAAGGAACATCTTTCCCAGCAGGTGTTCTGGCCCTCCCATGAAGTGTTTGCTGTTCTCTGTTTGCTGATCTCTTCTAATTTGTCAGGCCAGCTTGGTCACTCATCACCTCCTAATGTTAGCGCTGCACTCTGGGGGCATCGAGTGCAAAAGTGGCAAAGCCGTCATGCTCCAGCTGGGCAAAGGTGGAGCTTCACTCAGTCAATATTGACACGGCTGAAAGCAAACAGAAGGCAGCTTTCAGCAAGCAGCTCGCTGGTTCCCTGGGCTGATGGAGGACCAGTGAAGCTTCTTGCTTTATGGTGATGAGTCTCTATTTACTAAGTGGATGCAGGAATGGACCTCTAACAGTTGTGATGACAGTGGCAAATTGATGGCTTCATGAGTCATCAGCTGAGTGCCCACTGCCCACCTGCAGGACAGCAAGTAGCTGCAACCACTTCAGCTGCTAGAAAAACAAGCTGTTTGTGTCTCCCGTATTCCAGACCATCACCCAGCTATTTCTAGGCAGTGACAGAGCCAGACAAGTTCTGCCTGAAGAGGATGTGCAGTACAGCATCCAGAACACATGTCCTGGACAGCACCCAATCTCCTTCTGTCTCTGGTTTTCCTGTCCCCACATGTTCCCTGTAATGCTACTGGGGGCTGTCACAGTGGGGGATCACTTGTTACAGTCAGGGGTGAGAGGTAGAAGGACACAGGAACACAGGAATTGACTAGATCAGTCCAGCAGTTGATCTAGTCACTATCCCATTCCCCAACTGTGGTCAGCATCAGCTACTGTCATAAAATCCCTAAGGGAACAATTAAGGAATACCTTTTCTAGAAAGGTTGTTTCTTGTTAACTCCTGTCAGCTACAGGCTGGTTTGTGTCCTGGAGCAAGAGGGTCTCATAGGCTCTTTCCTACAAACTCCCATTACAACAGGAAGCCCCCTCTGTGCAAAAGTGGGACACAATCTCTGACATAGGAAGTGATGGCACTGTGATGAGAGCACTGGATTGGGTCTCAAGGGGGTTGGGTTCAAGTCCTGGTTCTGCTGTAGACTTACTCTATGACCCTGGGCAAGTCACTTGGCCCTTCAGCGTGCTAGTTTCCCACTTAGAAAATGAAAAGGATAACACACACTTTGTCCAATGCTTCATCTCCCTTGCCTACTTAGCTTGTGAGCTTTCTGGGGTAGGGGCTGTCTTTTTTAGTCCTCTGTCTGCTGGTACAGTGGGGTCCTGGTGCAATAGTAATGTAGATCATACAATTTCAGTTGATGCCTCCAGGTATTATGATAAAACAATAAAGAAAAGACAAAATCAGATCCTAAACTGATTCTCTGGAAGAAATATTTCCCCTGGGTCAGATTAGCACAGACAGTGGGGATTTTGCCTTCTTCTGCAGTGTGGGACAGGCAGGGTCCTTTTTGTAGGATCTGAGCATATATTAACCAGCTGCTTCTCTGTTGTTGCAGCAGCAGACCATTGACAGTGCTCGTCTTCCTTTTTTTTCGCTTATGGCATGTCAAAGGGCATTGTGGTGGGTACTTCAGATACTGTTCCTCGCAACTGTGTGCAAGTATTCACGGTGGCGATTTGAGGAATTCCTGTGTTTAATGACTGCTCACCAGTTCAGGAGCCTGGACTTAATGGCCCAGGAGGCCCCTTCCATGTTTCCTGTGATACTATTTGGATCTCAGATAAAAGGTCAAGAAGCAGAGCTACTGGCTCGGGAGTGGGTCCCAGGCCATGTGTGACTAGCAGTTTCACTTTTTTTAATGACCTCCACAAATTCCTTCTTCTGACCCACTTTCTACCCTGCTCTTTGCCCCAGTCCTGCCTACTTCCTCTCTCACGGGGAAGAAAGACAAATTTACCCCTACTACTCCAACCCCCTGCGTGAAACAAGCATCACTTACTGATGTGACTGCTCTGGGGACAAGGCCCTGAAGGCATGTCTCTTTCTGTTCCTAGTCTTTTTTCATGTCTTATTTAGACAGGGACCTTGTCTCCTGCCTGAGGTGCACTTATGACACTAAAAAAATGACAGTAGTGATTTTGCCTCTTTATAATGCCCTATACCATTGATTCCCAACCAGGGTGCCACAGCACTCTGGGATGCAGCCAGATCCTTTGAAGGGTATCATGAGGTGTGACAAGATGGGCAGATAAGTTCAGGCCCAGGCATGTCCCTGCCTGGCTGATGCCCTATCCTCAAAGTAAGCACTGTAATGTATATGTTAGTTTTTTAAACTGGGTGCCATTCAATTCACAAAATTTATGGTGGGGTGCCAAAGTTAAAGAGGCACTGATGAGCGCCTCAAATCTAATAAGGGGTAACTAGAGTTCAAAAAGGTTAAGCCACTGCCCTACTCACAATCATTGGCATGGAAAGCACACACTAGAAAGCTATTTTTAACTTCCTGAGGTGACATTTACTTAAAATGGGTAGAGGATCCAGATATCCTTGATCCTGATGGATGACATTTTGCTGCAGTGGGCTGTAGGCAAAGGTATCAGTGTGGGGGAAAGGAAGGGAGACACTGTGGCTTGGCTGGTGTATATACAAATGTCCTCTTGCTACTGCAGCCACTGCCCTGGGCAAAGCAAACAGCAAGCAGAACTGGAAGCCATCTAAGTGCTGCTCACGAAGCTTCAGTTCTCTGACCAAAACTTTAATTCCTACAAATTAATGCTAACTAGTCTCAGCTGTTATTCCCCTTTGTTCTCCCCTGCTCTGTAGTGTTCCTTCAGGACCCTATAAGGAAACCTTCAGTTCCAGGCTGTAATCAATTCTTTTGCCAAGGTTACTGGATCCCACGTGGGAGCCAGTGCCAAAGTTGCTATGGGCCTCCAGCTATGGCAGATCAGCCAGCAGAAGTGAATTACAGGAAATAAACATAATGGGTAGATACAGACGTGCAGGCACGTGCAGTTTGTGGTGCTGCAAACCGCATGCCTGACATGTTAAAAAATGTCCTGCACTCCAAATTTTCAGTGCAGGGGAAAAACTTGTTATCGGGAAATTCTGGTAGCAGAAAAAAAAAATGCTGCAAAAAAAGCAGTGCAGTGCATGCTATAGGAGTGTGCACCAGCAGACACCGAGGCTCAGTCCTCCAGAAAGAGCAGTTTGCCCAAAGCAGGCTATTTTGCCCTGCACCAAAGCGCATGTACAGGGGTGTGTACTGTGGCAAAAAGTAGCAGCACAAATTTGCTCTGCTACTATTTATGCTGCTGGAAGCACATGCCCCTGCATGTGGGGGACAAACCCAATGAGGCATATTGCCTCAGACCTGAAGGGTAAAAAGTGGAGACAGAGAGAGGTAGGAAACACAGAGGAAATAAAGATAAGAAAGAGGAAAACAGAGGGTAGAGACCAAAGGAACAGAAAAGAGGGCCATTGATTAGAAGGACTGACTGGTCACACCTTTCATTAGCTCCTCACTGAATGATGGTTGAAACAGCAGCATCACTAGGCACAATAGAGAATTCATGGGGCTGGCAAGCAGTCTGCTTCTTCTGGCAGTTATTCATCCTTCATCACGTATCCTATTTCCTTGAAGGGCTGACGACCACAGTAATAACGGTAGAGCATTGTCAGCGTACCCGGTGCTGCACAATATGGGAACTGTTCCAGATAGGGGCGCTTTTACCCCCAAATGCATCCAGGTACAGACCCAATCCTATATAATACAAAGCACATGGAACAACAACCTGGGTTGCCTCAGCAGCTGTTGGGCAAAGTAGAGCCAGAAGCACCCCTCTGTCTGGGGTCTGAGCAGAGGATCTCTAGAGCAGGGTTTATTTGGAATACTTTTTTTTTTCTCTGATGCAGATAGATGTGCAGAGACAGACAGATGTGTACCGATGTAGAGGGGAAACCTCACTTGGTTGTAAGGTCAGTGTATATTGGAGATGAGCAGTGGGATGTGTTTCAAAGGAAACAAGCGCTGTGCAGAAGTAAACATACCTCCTGTGGGGAGCAATGTTCTGACCCAACCGAGTTCCTCTCTGGGGAGAGGAGTCCCAGGCCGGTGCATGAGGCCCCAAGGCATTTATGCAGCCCACCCTTTAAAGAACAGCTGTCACTTGGCACAGTTTGTCTCTTTCCCCAAATATTTAACTCATTTCCTTGCTTGCTGTTCATCTAGTTCTCGAAACAGAGATGCTCTCTGGACCTCTACGGCACCTGCATGTGTGAACCAGGTACAGCAGCTGTGTGATTCCTGGTCAGGCAGCCCTGCTAGTCTCCAGACCCTTCTATGAAATCAGGTGCTGTGTTTAGCTCTTCTTCGCCCATATGTGCTCAGCTCATGATCATTTCCTTTTGTTCCTATATGTGAGAAGTTTTCTATCAGCCTCTCGCACCTCTGTTCTTCATTGCCTATTACTAAGGCATCGCTGCAAGTAGTGTGCTAAATGCAAACTGTGCCCTTGCTGTTACTACCTTCCCTATGACTTGGAGGGAGAGAAGAGCAGGCTCCAGCACAGCTGTAACGGTCCTTGGGGGAACTAGTAATTCCACTGCTGATGTTCACAGGTACTTAAGAGTCCTGAAAGGTGAGGGTTTGTGTGTGAGGATCTCACTATACACCCACATGTTCAGGGCCTATCATAACCCCTTATAATGAAAGGGGCTTCAAATTCCTAAGGCTTCCTAAAATAAAAACAACAACCCCCTTCCCCCCAACCCCCCAAACAAAACACAAACAACCAAAACCGGGTTTTAAACGGGTGCCATTCTGATGATTTTATGGAAGGTCAGAATATCCTTGCACTGATGTTTGCAAGGGCACAATCGCTCTTGTGGCCATGTTTGTAACAACTCCTTTTGTAAAGGTTTGCTGTGCCTCTCCCATAGCTGTGAACACCCCCGACTTGCACATGCTTTCCAAATGCACAAAGGTTTAACAGGCAATGCTGAACTGCTGCCATCTCCCTGGCCTGTTCCTCAGATGGGATTAGGAATAGGGAGAGGAAGGAGGCTGCGTTCTTATTTGTGGAACAAAGAGGGCAGTGTTTACCAAGTTTTTCCTATCTGAGAGCAGCCCAAAGAAACCTTCCATCTTCACTGCCTTCCTGCTTTCCACTTTTACAAGCCTGCTGTCCTGACCAATTTCTCCAGTCCCTTTAATTATGATCTAGCTCCTTAACAATTAAACATTCAGTCCATATACATTGTCCCTCATACATATTCCACATCTGTTTGGCATATTCAGGGACTGAGAAAAGGATAGCTCCCTCTGTATAGACCAAATGTGTTCTAGAGAATAAAACAAACCTCTTCAGGAAACAATGAGCTTTAAAGAGAAAAATGCAGATAAAAAAATAAAAAATCAGATGGGTTAATCAAATGTGAAGAAGAAACCTCTTCTCTCTCCCCCTTAGGGTTTAGTGGTCTGAATCATTCAGTCTAGAACCAATGGAAGAAGAGACCAAGAATGACAATGTATTGCTATTTATTATATGTTTATAGCATGCAAGAGGGTCCTTTTTAATACTGCACTGAAACACAAAACAAAAAAGATCTCCTGCAAACCTCCCCCCTTCCCCAATCTAATACTTTGAATGTTTGCGTGGCAGGAATTACCTGCTTGACATTCTTGCATGGGTGAGGGGGCTGCTCCGTGGGGTAGAAAGTCTAGGAATGTTTACAAGGCAGGATTTATAGGGCATGCAAGGCAGCTAGTCATCAGCCAAGGTTACTTACTACTGGCTTGGACAATCAACTCAATGGACTTTAGCATCATTATGCAATTCTAACTGGGATACTCTCAAAGCAAATAACCTGGGAGAAAACCCTCTGTCCCTTTGAATTCAGATGGGTCTGCACTGTAGAAAGGCACCTTTTTGGGGAGAATGATGCTGACTGGTATCACAGCCTCATTCTATGCCCTTCCCATCAAAGGCAAAACTCTTTCACAGTAGCTCAGATCAAACCACCACCTCATAGCCCCTGTGACTTTCTAACATTCTCCATGCTATCCTCCCATCGATCCATGGGTTTGTTTAGTTGTCTCTCCATGCCAGACTAAGTACACACATTTGTACAATTGCCTTACCCTCCATTTTGCTGTTGCATCATTCTCAGGACCCAGGGTCCCACTCTTTGGGTAAATTCAGTGAAATCAATGGGAGCTTTGCTAGTCATTTTTGCCTGCTACGATATGAGAGTTTTAACCCTTATGTGGTTTCTGATTTCACCTTGTTCACTCAAGAGGGAACCGCCAGCCTCTTAGCAGCTCTGTAGCTCACCAGAGCTCCTGTTTCTGTTAGGATACACACACAAAATGGATAAAGCTTTGAGCAAGGGTGCAGCCTCAGCCTGTCTTCAGTGAAGTTCACACAGCTGTGAACTGCATCCTATCACTTCAACGATAAATGATCTTGTGTTCCCAAGACATGATTCTGGGTTAACTGGGGCTGAAGTAAAGCTAGGATCAAATGAAAAGGAAACACTAAGTAGTTCCATATTTTGAAATCAATCAAGCTGGGCGCTGAAACAAAGAAGTCCCAGAACGATCAGTCCAGCAGCTCCAGAACTTCAAGAGAATCCTGTGCAGAGATGACTTCTCCAACAACCAGAAGGTCCGTGCCAAGGAAATATTTCATACTGGCCCCCTACTGATGATGATAGCTGTGAGAATTGAAGCACTTTTACATCTAGTGCTCTTATGGGAAGGAGAATCCTTCTCGAAAGTATTATTCCCTTATTGCTTCAGGTCTTGCTATGTTGGCAACATGAGTTTCTTAACATCAGCACTAGAACCCCATTACAGGATAACTTTACTGCTAGAGCTGGATGTGCTGTGGTTTGCTTGCGGTCTACTGTGAGAGACACTATGTCCCAAAAGTTTATATGACAAACCTAACAGCCTTGGAGGTCCTGCACAAGGCCGAGAGTACAGAATCTAGGGCTAGCGTACTTATCATGCAGCCACATACTGTGCTGCTGTGTGGACAATCAGAGTTTGGGGAAAGGGAGTCCGCTACTGTCACCAGAAAACTTCTGTGGCTGAAATCTTTTTGGTTAGTGGTAGGATCCCTGTGTTGCAAGAGTCTCTGAGGATGGCGCATGGAGGACTAGAGAGATGTCGGTTTGACCACAGAGATGTCTCCAGAGGGCAAAGCAGTTAGCACTGCCTACAGTTTTTTCCATGTATCTCAGCAGGGCTCAGAGACACTTCCTGAGATGATGACCCTTGGGCTAGGTGCTATACAAAAATGTAACAAAAGACTGCCCCTCTGCTCCATTGATGTAAGCCAGGTATCCCGGGGTTAAAGAGCTCTGAAGTAGCAGCATTTGCTGTGTGGATTTTTTTTGCCATAAATCTTTTTAGACTTTTAGAGATCATAGAATTGGAAAACATACCAAGCCAAGAAAAGGTGATGGGGAAGTTGTATGAATCAGTGTTTTATGGAGTTAATTTGGACTTGGGAGGGATCCAGACAAGGACAGACAAGTAAAGAAGGGTAGGAGAGAGACAGGAAATAATTTTAAGGGATTATGAGTCTAGATCAGGGCATTAAAAAGACTGAGTGAGGCTTCGCTGACACCTATGAAGCCACAGTTTATGCAATCTCTCTCTGGTACAAGCAGGAGTCTGTAAAAATCCACCCGGACGGAGCCCTGTCAATAAAGCTCACTTGATTGCAACAATTTCCCAAAGTGTGATATAAAACACAACAGGGTGGTCCATCACTTCTTTCAGTGACATGCCACCACCCTCCCCCCTTTCCTGGCTACAAGTGCTTACTTAGCTTTTCAATAGCTGTGCTGGGGGTATAAATCCATTAAATGTTTTAAATACTTCACATACAATACCCTCCTGAATGGGGAGCATGCATGGTTAGGATTTCATCAAATTAGCAGGGATAAATTCTGCTCTCAGAAAATGGGGTATAAATCTGAAATGCCACCTTTACCATCAATTGACTTGTTTACTCTGGTTTTATACCAATATAAGAGTTAAATGGGGCCTCATATGGATCCAGTCCAGTAGAAAGGCCAGAGGAAGAGGCCCGGCAGCCTAATACAAGGAAGGGTTACTTTCTAACTGCTTACACTATTGAAGTCAGATAAATAAATAATAATCGAAGATCCTTTGTTGTTGAAAGGAGATATTCAGTCTGCCCAAAAGTACCAGCTAAGTCATTAAAGGATTCCCAGGTGCCAGTATTTGGATAGGGTATTAGCTATTCAAACAGTTTAGGCAGAAGTCTCTGCTGTTCTCTCTCCTGGGCCATCTCAGGTTTCTTCAATCTCAGCTCAGATCTGAACAGAGGCAGAGAGGAGAGGTTGAGGATTTCAGAAGGACCAAATTCTCTCTATACCCTTGGAAAATTATTTCCCCTCCTCCCCCATGGCAGAAACAAGGAAACCCCCTTCTGTTACTGAAACTGTAAGGCAGTGGTGGAAGAGGCCTACGTGTTGTATGTGCAAGTATGTGGGCGTGCACATGGAATATAAGAAGGGAAAGGAATCATCAGGCAATGTGGCGTATCCCTTTGCTGCTGTAATAAATGTGGCTTGAATTTGACAGTGGGAAGACAGGAGCTGGAGAAAAATGTCAGCACCACATAATGTTGTAGGGCAATTGTGTCACAGTGAGATGACAGGAGTGCAAGAGTTACTAAAGGAGGTGACCCCAGAGGGATGTATGTTTGGCAGACATACTGGCAGAGTGTCTGTGCTCCCATCAAAAGAAAGAGAAACACCTAAGGAGAAGGGTAGTGTAGACTGATGTTCAAACAATCAGCCCAGATCCCCATTTTTCTTTCAGTGCCTGAGTCTTTTAAGCATTAATATTCATAAATGGGTTCCTGGGACTGAGAAGATTCAGGACAGATGGGCTTTTCGCAAAGAAGTCAAAATGTGTCAAAAGCAGAACTGAGAATGGAAAGGGAATTCAGATTATGTAATTTCTGATATCTGGCCAAAATAGGGTCATGTTTACATCTAGATACATAAGATATTGAAGAGAAGCTTGCTAAAAGACATGTTCTGAGGAAATATCAAGGAGTGTGACTTCACCTTTAGTTAATTGAATTTGCCCTGTGATTATTTATAATCCCAGAGTTTTTGTGGATCTGTTTCTGCTTCAAACTCTCAAACACTAAGCCAAAAACACCATCTTCATGTTCAGCTGGACAAAGGACTGTATACTTTCCTTATAGGTCATCCAGACCTTGGCCACCACCAAGCTAAACTATACTACATGTAGTATTTTCTGTATGACAGGCTAATAAGACCGAGTCATGCCAGTGCCATGCTTTTAGGAGCTACCTATTTTCCTGCCTCCAGTATAGCAAGTACGGCCTACCGGATGATCCAACTGCAGCTGATTCCCAGAGTTGAACTTTTAAGGCACAGACACTATTGGCAGCAGATTAATCTGTTCAAGAATGTTTTCCAAACAGAAGTTATCAAAGCCCACAGCTTGCAGCTTTTAGAGTATGAGAGAAGATGTCTGTCCTTGGTTGAGCTGTCTCAAATTATTTGCATTGAAGGTGCCAAAGTATTAGGGTGATGGGTACTTCAAGATGTTGTCAACAATAAATGTAGATTGATGCTCCTGGAATCTTAACTTGAGAGTTATGGATACAATTCCACAATAGATTCTTTTTGTGGCACATGATTTGATTAAGCCTGTGGTGGGTGCATCCGGAATCCCTGTAGCACCATGTTCTGTAACAAGAAATCAGGGGCAATATCCTACAGAAGCCTGTATCTCAAGAATGGCAGCTACTCTTGCGATGCTCAGACAGGATATAGATATGTAGATATATATTTCTCTCTCTCTCTCTCTCTCTCTCTCTCTATATATATATATATGCGCAGTACACTGCTGCTTCTTACATAGTTAACTCTTTACTTGTCCCTACCACAGCAGGAAGAAGGAAGATAGGCGCTCTTATAGAAGTTATAAGAGTGAAATGAAACTGGAAGACAGAGAAAGCTACATCTAACTAACAAAGTAAGGTCAGCTCTTCTGGCTCGGGTGCCTGACTTCTGTTCTGTGACTAGGGAAAAACCACACTGTCTGGGCATACTTCCTACCAAAGAGAGTCTCCCAGGAGAGCCTGCCACAATCAGCCCACAGATTTGTTTTCTGTCTCAGTACAGCTGTTCCCATCATGACCTACTGGCCTGATTTCTTGTTACAGAGAATGCTACTACAGGGATTCCAGATGTGAAACATGTGGAGTGAGTCTGGACTACTTAGTATCTTCACCCGTTTCTTTCCAGATCTCCTAAAGCTACAGAAACATGACTGAACTGCTTCAAGTCTCTTCTATTGAGGAAACGCAACTGGACAGGTGGCGACTGAAATTTTCAGGGTAATTGTATAACTGGCAACAATTGTGAAAAAAACCAAAAGAAACTGCCTGTCTTTGGCAACACTCTGCACTAAACTGTGTTCTCTCATGTTTTTACAAACCCCACATGAAGATAAAGCATGTCTGGTGAGGAGAGGGGACCTCTCTGGTTATCTGTCAGCTGAGCTCCAGAACTCTCTTTACTTTCCAAATATCTCAGTGTTTCGCTTTGCAACTCCTGATGAAGTTTGTCTGGCTGGTTATCATTCATGTAGGTGCACACCCCTTTATTCACCCAGTCCTGCCATTGCCTCTGAAAGTTAAATACTTTATTTTCCACTTACAAACACTCATTGCCTCTTCTGTCCTCTTGTATGCTAAATTTCTGCACAAAACCCCCTCACAGGCCTGATCACTTTTAAACCCATGATAGCCCAGGACTCATGTGACATCCATGAGGAGGGCCTGGCTTTATACACCATACACTTGGGATAAGCAACCCTGTCCTGCATCTCAGATCACCATGGGCAACTTCTCTCTGGTGCTGTGAGGACAGACAGCAATCCAGTGTATCAAGTCAATCCTGTCTCATAGATTCATAGATTCATAGATGTTAGGGTCGGAAGGGACCTCAATAGATCGAGTCCGACCCCCTGCATAGGCAGGA
>NW_005842763.1:569804-573695 GCF_000455745.1 Alligator sinensis
TCGGATGGAGCTCATCCGGGCCTGCCAACTTAAACGCATCCAGTCCTTCCAAGTGACTCTGCAACATCTCAGGGTCAACGCTTGGTGGTCTGGTGCCCTGCTGTTGCCTCTCTACAATCCCATTGTGAGACTTGTCTTGCCCCTCGTTTAGGAACACTGAGGCAAAGAACTCATTGAGGAGTTCAGCCTTGTCCCCCCTGTCTGTCACCAATTGCTTTTGCCCATTCAGTAGTGGTCCTATACTGCCCTGGGCCTTCCTTTTACTCCCTATATATCTGAAAAACAATTTTTGTTATCCTTAATGCCATCCTCAGCTCCATGGTAGCTTTGGCCTTTCTAACTGCCTCCCTACAACTGCGAGCTGAGGAGGCATATTCCTCTTTAGTAATTTCTCCCTGTTCCCACTGCTTATATGCCCTCCTTTTTGCCCTTAGGCTGCTCTGGACTTCTCTGGTCAGCCAAGGAAGCCTCTTTGCCCCTTTCCCCCTTTCCCCCCTGCATTGGGATCATCTCCCTCTGTGCCCAAAGGATCGCTTCCTTAAGGCACAGCCACCCTTCCTGGGTTCCCATCTCGCCAAATCTCTTACTCTGCAGTGCGTCATTGACTAAACGCCTGAGCTCGCTGAAGTCAGCCTTCCTAAAGTCTAGCACTTCCACCCTACTAGTTACCTTGCCCACTCTACGCCTTATGGTGAATTCTATTATTTGGTGGTCACTGTCCCTCAGGTGACCACTGATCTGTAGGTCCCCTACCATGTCATCCCCTGTTGCCAATACCAAGTCCAGTAAGACATTCCCCCTAGTGGGACCATGTGCCTCCTGCGTCAGGTGGAGGTCCTGTACACAGGATAGTGGATGGTGGGAATTTGCTGTCTGCGTCTCCCAGCAGATGTCAGGGTAGTTTAGGTCCCCCATGACTACCGCTTCCCTAGCCTTTATGGTCTCCGAGAGCTGCCTCAGAAGTTCCAAATCTAGTTCTCTGTTAACAGTATCAACAATGGATTATTAGACAGGGCTAAATTTGTCCCACAATGTCATTTCCAGAGCTGGCCTTCAGGGCTACACCAGCAGATAAAGAGACACAGACCCGGCCACTATTAAGCTATCCCCAACAGATTTACATGAGAGAGCTAGCGGTTCATCACCTGTTCCTTCTGCTTCAACTGATATGCCCAAAACAAACATTGAGGAGAAATTGATTTCCTGTAACAGCTTTGAGTCATGGTATCCTCAAGCGCTTTACAAAGTCATGGAGTACTTTTTAGTGCAAAACTTGCAGAGGCTATTCTGGACTCAGCTACAGCCCTCATAGTTTCCAGCACTGGAACTAGTCTAGTCAGAAACGAAATGTTTGGGTTTGAGCCCAACATTATTCCAGACATTTTTGAGAAAGTTGCAGTGTCATCTTTACTACCGTATGAGAGATGAGTGGAGGGAACCTCAGTTTAATATCTCACCCAAATGATGCTGGGGGTGAAACTCCAGGGGCAAATACAAATTTGTGCCCATGTGGGGAGCAGCAGAAGATCCAGCTGCGCTGATAACCAAGTGGTGTGCATTTCTGGAATGCTCAACTTGCTGTTTTTGAAGCACATATTAGAAATTAAGCTCACTATGTGGATTTGGACTGAACTTTGTCTGGGGTCCATGCTTTGCTTTTCCCAGCCTGCCTGGCTCCTCAGTTGCTTGTTGCTTGATCTTGGGGCAGCTGCTGATGGGAGAGGTTGCTTTCAAATTGTTTAATAACAGTGATGGTAACCTTTGACCTTCCTGAACAGCCACGCTTTTGACCTTTCATTTGTTAAATAATACAACCACTTACTTCCCGATCCTTATCGGTATTTAGTAATTGGGGTCAGGACAAAGCAAGACTGAGTACAGTTACCCACCAGGCTTTATTGAACCTGGAAGAATTTCCTTAAGCTATAGATTTCCTCCTCGATAATCTTCAGTCAAGACAGGCAGAGACTGGAGACTGGGTGGCTTAGAGCATTGGTAATGGGATAAAGAGCCTTTCAGCTCTTGGCATCTGGTTTGAATCCAGCTATGGTTGACAGTGATGGAAATTCACTACCACTGTAGAATGACCAACTGACCAATATGGAATGATTTGGGATCTCAGTCTAGTGCCTACTGGGTAGATATCCATTCAATAAAAATCATTGTTGCAATTGGCTCTAGAAAGACTAAATGGATTTATGAAGACTGGACTCTTCTAGGTTGTCCCTCCAGATCAAGGCAAGGTATAATGGCATAGGAAAGTGCATACAGGAGGCCTGTGTGGCCAGTAGGTGTCCTGTGTGACCTGTGGTTAAGTAGAGGTTGTCAGTTTGCAGGGCTCTCTGCCTGTCTCTCTTCACCAAAATGAATCTAAAATAATGGGCCAGCTGTGTGCTGTGCATCTCAGGAAGCAGAGTATACCCTGAACTAACATTGTATGTACTAATGCTTGGTAGAGAGGCAGCTGAGGGTTGTTTTTGTATAGAATCATGGACAATTGGGGTTGGAAGGGACCTCAGGAGGTCATGTAGTCCAACCCCCAGCTCAAAGCAGGACTGTCCCCAGCTATCTCATTTCAGCCAAGGCTTTGTCTACCAGGGTCAAAAACCAGGGAGAAGAGGAAAGCCAGCAAAATACAAAACTGGCAGACAGCAATCCTAGGGTCACTTATTTTCCCCCAGGTGTGAGGTGAAGAGGAAATCTGAAGGGAATGCAGGAAATTATCATCTGATGAAGAATTTTTTAAAAATTGTGTTGGGACATGATTCAGAGCCAGGAGGATGTGCACATTATCAATCTGTGCAGACACTTCACCTTATTCCCATTGTTCTCATCTTCCACTCACTTTCTGCATGATGTCTGTCTGACACTGATCTGTGAGCTCTCCAGGGCAGGCACCATTTCCTGCCTGTCAAAGCATTGCCTACCCCAGCAGGAGCCCAGGCCTGATCCCTGCTGCAGATGCTGCAATAAGTGTAACTAGGGAAGAGGACATCAGTGGTGGCAAAATTCACAGGGTCCGCGGCTGTTGTGTACTGAAGAAAGGGGAAGGAAGGAGCCCTTAGCAGCATTCAAACAAGATACACTGATCAGCCACCTGCCTTGCAGCCTTACCCTGAGGGTTCACAGCCACCCGAGGTCAAGGTGCAGTACATGTCCAAGGGAGTCCTAGCAGGAGTCTCTCCTAGTGTCTCTGTGGGGAGGGATGGGGGGGCTCACCTTGGCCCAGGAGCAGCCCGTAGTCTGCTCAGCCAGAGGGGACCAGGCACAGCCTCTCTCAGAAGGCATCTCTTTCATCAGGCTGCTCGAGAAGCATGGGCCTGCCTCTGCCTGGGGCAATATGCTGCTCCCCACTGCAATGGCTTGTGGGCCGTCTGGGTGTCTCCTCTTGCAGGATCTCCACGCTCCCTGGAGTGGCTATGTCATGGGGGTGAGGGGGTTATTCAAGCTCTCCAGAGGGATTTGGAGGCCTGTGTGTGCTAGGAGACGAGAGGGTGTTGCTCCCCTGTGCTTTGCGGGGCCCTGGTGATACTAATGCCGCCACTGAGGCAGGGCACCCCGCAGGCTCCTGTGAAGTGCCGTGGAAACACCCCCAGCCCTGTCAGTGCAGTCCAGCCCTTTCCTGGGCACAAGGGCCTGAGGGCCAGCTGGGAGGCTGCCAGGCCCTGAGGGGGGGTGCTGTTGCTATGGCAACACCATCATTTCCCCCCGTTGCTATGGCATCACGGGTGTGGCTGTTGTCATGGTGACACCATCATTTCTCCCCCCACAGTCGCTGTCGCGTCGTGGGCGTGGCTGTTGCCGTGGCACCACCATCATTTTACCCCAGTTGCTATGGCGCCGGGGGCGTGGCTGTTGCCACGGCAACACCATCATTCTTCCCAGCCCCCC
>NW_005842763.1:573887-583165 GCF_000455745.1 Alligator sinensis
CTGGGGGCCTCCCTGCTGCTGCTGCGCCGCGACTACCGCTTCCAGCGCGTCCGCTTCTGGGGCCGCCTGCAGGGCCTGCGCGCCGCCTACTACATCGCCGACGGCCGCGCCACCGACCTGGCCGCGCCGCCACAGCGCCTCTACAGGTGCGTGGGCAGGTGGGCCGGCCTGCCCGAAGCCAGCCCAGGAGATGTGTTTTTTCCAACGTGACCTAATGTCATGACGAGGGGTGCACCGGTACAGATGTTTTGGGGCAGTACCGATGGCTGATTTTTAATGGGCCACGTGGGCCCATGCTGATCCCACTAGGGATATGCGGCGGGGCAGCTTGGAGAGCAGCGTCCAGCTGGTAAGTCTGTGGGGGAAGGGGCGAGGGGGGCAGGTCGAGGTCCCCGCCGGGAGGGAGGGAGTGGGCTGACCTGGACCCGTCCATTGGCTTCCAGGATTCAGCTGGGGTGGAGCACGGGACAGTGCCGCGAGCGGCTTGTCCAGGAGGTGCGAAGCAGAGTGCGCTCCCCCTGCTACGTGCACCCCAGGAGGGCAAGTGGGCTGCGTGCTCCCAGATCTGCGCAGGGCAGGGAGGGCTGCTGCTGTGGGCTGGGTGGCGCCGAGCTCTTCCCAGCAGGGGGGTTGGGCTGGGCTGCACTCAGGGTGGGTGGTGGCAGTGCTGGGAGAAGGGCTATGGGGGGAGCTGCAGCCACCCCTGAAATTTGCCATGGCCTCCCTCCCAGGGCTGCTGCCATCTGCCCTGAGTGCAGCCACAACCCAAGCGCCAGGAAGAGCCTGGCACTGCCCCTCACCACACGTGCAGATCTGGGGCCACACGCCCCCCCATGTCCTCCTGAGGTGCCACTCACAGCTCTGCCCCACACCCCGCCCCAGCTGTGCAGCTCCATTCCCAGCCCTAGCCCCACTCCCTTACCATAGGGGCCTTGATCTGCTCTCCCCCACATTCCTTCCCTCACAACAGGCTTACCAGCTGGACCTGGCTGCTCTCCATGTTGCCGGGCTGTGCTTCTGGCAGCCTGCATACTGCGCTATAGCTCCGTATATGCACGGGGCATTTATTGGCCACATCAGCCAAAAAAGACTGATTGCCGATAATGTCAATTTTCCTTATATTGGTGCCAATCCGATATGGGACCAATGTATCGGTGCACCTCTGGTCATTAATTGTACTGTTCAACTCATTCACAATATCAATCTCCCATATTGCTTTCAATAGCCACCAGGAGATTGATGCTGATTCTGGTAGGCTCCTTGCCAGTCCAGGAGGGTTTGCAACTTTGGGGTCAGGTCATGTCCTAACAGTAGGGTTACCATATTTCCAGTTTCAGAAAAGAGGACATCTGTCAGGGGGTAATATGTGGGGGGCAGTGATATGCCTGTGCCCTGCCCCTGTTCCTCACTTCCAAGCCACAGCCCCTCCAGCCCTGCTGCTGCCGCCCCTCACTCCTGACCCACAGTACCCTGGCCCTCAGACCATGCTGGTACCCTGCAACCCCGACCCACAGTCTCCTGCCCCCTGGTGCCCTTCACTCCCAAGCCACAGCCCCCTCAGCCCTGCCAGTACTCCTCTTTCCCAGCCCACAGCCCCTGTCCCTCCTCAGCCCTGCCAGTGCCCCTCAATCCCAACCCACGGCCCTGTTGCCCACACAGCTCCCTGCTGCCCCCAAAGAACCTTCCCACCCACTATCCCCACTGGAGGGACAGGCACCTTCCCCGCCTCCCCACCCAGCCCTGCTTTAGCCCCAGTGCTGGCAGGCACCTGTCCCACTCACATGCTGATACACCCCTCCCGTCCCATCCCTAAGCCCTGGCCTTCCAACCCCTGCCCCCCACAGACTTACGTGTCTGCAGCTGCCAGGGCCATGCTCAGCACACATGATGCCCCTGCCTCCAGGCACTCTCCCTTATTGTCCCCAGCCCCAAGCAGCTCCTTGCTGGGGCAAGCTAAGAAGTGTCAGGAAAAACTTTGATGCTGAGCAGAGGCAGAGCAAAATCGCAGACATTTGTTCAGATTTTAAAAAATTGCCTGGATGGACATGGGAGAACCTAAAAAGAGGACATCAGGGAAAACCTGAACATATGGTAACTCTACCTAACAGGGTCCAGGAGCAGAGGCTGTGGCTGAGAAGAGTGTGGGGCTGGGATTTCCTAGTGTTGCAGAGCTTGAGGGTGGGCAGGGGATTGGATTGAGGCTTTTGCCATTGCCCCTGGCTGTCAAATGGCTTTCCCACTCTGATGTGCTTCCTCTTGTCACTGATCATACAGCAGAGCCGCACAGAGCCTGATGAGTTATCCACAAACCATGCCCCCAGAAGTGGATTTCCAAACCTAGGAGCCTGCCCAAAGAGCTTGGAGCAGAGCTGGGTGCAAAGCACAGACCTCTTTCCTGGCCCAGCTCCTCAGCAACAAGGTCGTCTTTCCTTTAGCCCATCTCTGGGGGTGTAGAGCAGAGGACAAGATCTCACAGCAGCTCCCCCAATCTGCTTCTCTTGCCCCTCAGCATGGCCCCTCTGTCCTAGGCATGTGTCCTGATGCTCTGAAGAAGCACATGGTTTCCAGCATTGTAAGCTATAGGGCTTTTCTGCTCATCACCTGTTCATTGATGGTTCCTGCAAGGCATCCAGGGGGCTGCAGCATGTCTGAAAATGAGGGCCCCTATGCTTCAATAACCTTTGCTCTTCATTGTGTTTGGGTGGTGGACAGCTTGAACTGTGTGGAGTGGAGCCTCCTGCCCCCAGCCACTGAGGAAATGATTGCCCAGACTGCAGGGCTTAGGGGCCGTTTCCAGGGGGATCCTTCTTATGAGTACGAGTCCTCTGAGAGGAAGGAAGACAGTGACAGGATATATGAAGATGACAGTGGGGTAAGTGCAATCTGATTCTCCATCAAACTCCAAGCCGATGATTCTACTGTGGTTCCTACAGGCACCCTCAGTTTGTTTCCAGTAAGGAAAGCCAGGTCTTTATATTTGCTTTTTTTTTTCTTTAAAGCTCTTTATTAAGGAGGAGACCCGACTTGTAGCTACAATAGAACAAATAGATAGGGCAGTGGGTATCATCCCACGGGGCGCGTTTGTGAAGACGCCGCTTGGACCTGTCCATGAAAACAGGAACTTTGAAGGTAAATCCATATCATCTCTACTGGGGTAGGATGCTTGTATGTACTTTGTATGCAAAAACAGTAAGTAAAGATGACTTCCTCCTAGTTGGTACTCTGGATTCTGGCTTGTTCCTCTCCCTAGACTTGGTGATCAGAGGATAAAGGATCTGCTGCTGCTGCTTCCATTTTAATTCAGCTGACAGAGCTTCCAACATAATAATTAATATCAAGTGGGCCATTCTGGGAGATGGGAGGAGAAGAATTTCACACTGCTAGTGGATCTGGTTCGGCTCAGTCTCTAGAGCCATTGACTGTGGAGTTTCCTTTATATTCTGGTTCACTGAGTTTCTAGCAGTGTTGGGTTGCAGTTAAAGTGCTATAGGTTACAGGGTGCAAACAAAGGGGCACAGAGAGTTTGTTGTGACCAGTGCTACTCAGGGATACTCTTAGCAGCGCGTGCAAAATTGCCCTAGCACAGCATAGTGCAGTCATCTGTTTTCAGGAGATCTCTGCCTTTCTGTGCAGCCCCTGGGACACAGTTAGAGGGAAGATGTAGTTCTGCTCTGAGCCATGAGTGAATAGAGCTCTTCACAGTTTGTGGTGTGGTACAGTGGTGATGGCCTCCAACTACTCATATTACAGGTCTTTCCATGACGGAGGCAAAGAAATTAAACTCCTATTTCCACTTCACGGAGCCTGTTAACCTGAAGAACAAAACACTCCTGGAAAAGGCTGACCTGGACCCATCCATTGACTTCCTGGATTCTCTGGAGCATGATATACCCAAAGGTAAACAGACACTCCTTAAGAGAGCTGTCAAGGGATACGAGCAAAGGGAAGGTGACGCTGGTAGCCTTCCCACATCTTAAAATGGACAAAGTGTGGTTGACTTGCTTAGGAGGAGACTTTTGTCTCTTAATAAAGACAGTTCTAAAGGAGCAATGTCTAGCACAGGTGAATAGGATGCTTGGTCCCTCTCTTGAGCAATCCAAGACATTTACAGTGACAAGATGTTCCCAACAAACCCAAACTGCACTGTCATATCCTTACAGCAGGTAACATTTTTCTGACCCCTGTCAGTGCTCTTCTGAGCCAAAGCTCCGCGTTCCCTCCTGATTAGGATGGGGTCTGGAGCAGTTGCTGCCCTGCTGGGGGAGATAACACTACTAGTGATAGAGGAAAGTTTATGGGGGTTGAAGTATTTCACACCTCCCATCCCACCCAATATTGCTCTCCTTTATCTAAATGGGCTCTCATTAACGCCAGGCTCCTATCTTTGAGAGGCTGGGTTCAAACTTTCCTTTGATAAACTCTATTAGAAATGCTGCAGTATATAACAATCTGTTACCTGGCAGGATAAAACAAACTGAAAGGAGAAAGAAGTAGTGCATGCATGTGCATGTTACAGCATATCTGTAGTTCAGATCCCATCAGTCTGGTGGATAGTCCTTTTTTTTTCTCTCTTTAAAGGCCCACAGGGGACTCCTCTGAAAGGATTTTTTCTCTGAAGGGATGCCAGCAGGTTGGATTTATGTGGCTCTTCTGCCTCTAGAGCTCTGACTGAGTTCTAGTTTGTAGCATAGAGGGAGAGTGAGTCTTTATAAGTCCCACATGCTTTGCAGTTACATTCCTCACTGCTCTGCTAGGTTTGGAAGTTCACTTAATTCTACAAACATGCAGTCTGCTCCTTATAAAATATTAACTACTTCTAGTTTTTAGCTCTCTCTTTCTGTCTGTGTTTTGCTGGATTACTGCATGCTTCTGACTGAGGCCAAGGATTCCCTTATTCTGGTGCCATGAGCTTTTTCTGTCCCCAAATCTGGATTTAGATTTGTTATACTCCACAGCAGTAGCTTTCTGCATAAGACTCCTGCCTGGCTTGCTGGACTGAGGAGGCCAAGGCTGTATATATCTTCCCAGACTTTGTATAATTATCTTGGACATGACATGCATGCACACTCAAACTTACCTGACCAAAAATCAACTTTAGAGCAGCAAATCAGTCTAGGAGACTTCAGCTTGCATTTTGAATGTTTTGAAAAGTCTGGAGTGAGCAGAAACAGGGTTAAAATGAAAACTTGTGCCCAACTTTCCTTGGGTTTGCTGCTGCTCTGGCTGTACTGCAGAGGTGTACCTGGAAGAGAGCCTGCAACCGTCTACCTCACTGAACTGACTGACCTACCCTTTTGACTTGAAGGGTATGTCTGTATGGCCATGCAGAGATACCCCAATCTGGCTCCATGTGCAGGACCAGAAGCAGAGGGACTGCATTTGCATAGTGCTGCACCCAGACAAATTGGCTCTGCTGAGAACAAAGGGAGCTAATTGCAGTGCCACTCTGATGTAACTATGCTGCTCCCAGTTCTAAGTCTAGCGCTAGCGTGCTCAGAGCCAGCCTGTGGTGTCTCTACACCCATATTTCTCAGCCAGGGTGCCAGGTGCTGTGGGGTGTCTCAGGACCATTTTGAAAGGTGCCATGAAGTGTGAGGACATAAGTTCAAATAAATTCATTTGTTTTTGAAATGGGGTGTTCAATTTACAAAAGTTATGGAGGGGTGGCTTGAGTCCAGCAAGGGGTGCCTGAGGCATAAGAAGGTTGAGAAATACTGCTCTACACATGATGTTGCTTTGCACCCTATTGTCATGCTCAAAGTAGAGCATTGCCTACTGGTTGTGGCTTCTCTGTTCTGCTAAGGAAATGTATTAATCTCATCTCAGTGCTGTAGCAGCCGTGCTGCACTGTGTTGTTCAGGCTTTATCCATATTCCTATTCTGGATCCTTTTCTTCTGGGGTTCATTAAGGGGAGGGCTCTTTAATCAAACTAGGAACACAGAGCTATTGTAGCAGGCTGTACAACTTTGGAGCCTTCCATGCTTCCACTAGAATGGTGGCCCCAAAGGTGTTGGCAACTGGTTGTTGGCCTATATGACCTAACATGGGGTAGTTTGCAGCTGAACTTATCTGTAATGTGGAATGTCAACCTCAGAAGACTGCAGGGCCACCTATGCAATTCCCCATCAGTGCCTATTAGATATAAGGGCAGTTGCTTTGTAGAACTCTTTCAGCTGCATTTGGCTCACAGGCTGTGTATTGGCTAACCCTGCACTAGGACACAGGAATTAAAAAAGAGAGGCATACATAGTGATCTGAGGTCACTGGAAAGGTGAGCTTTTGCCATCTCTTTTGGGAAGGTTGCTGCCTCTGTTGCAAAAGAGATATTTCTTAAAGGCATCTCATGCTGAGGTGCATCTCAGCTAGTGGAGGATTCAGTATGGAGTAGGGTGAGTTATGGGAACAAGGCAAGGACTGCTCACAAGCTCAGCAAGGGAGACTCCCTCCCTGATTGGTCTGCAAGGTGTGGAAAGCAGTCTCATAAGTAGCATAGGACAGGTGTGCAACTAGGGCACAAAAAGCAGGGAGGGTGCCAGACTGAAGTAGGGGGCGCCCCATCCTCCTGTTCCCAACTCCATTTACAGTTTCTGACTCCAGCCCTTGCAGCAAGGGAAATGTAGATCAGCAGCAGAGTTTGCTGCTGTGCAGACATGTCACCATTTTCTTGCCACTGAAAATGGGAGCTTCTTTTGCTAGCTTGATGTGGATGCAAAAAAGCCTGAGGCGTCATCTCCTTTCATCAGCAGCAAACTTGAACTGCTGCTCCTGTGTGCTGCCCACAGCTGCAGTCTCTGGGCCAGAAGGTGCAGAAGGGGGAGGGAGGCCTGCCCTGGACATAGTCTTGGACATTTACACCTCTGTTTGGGAGCTTAAAAGTAATGGATCAGCCTGCCCCATGGGCGAGTGTGCAGCTGGCAAGGTAGCTTCCTTTTCCCCAAACTTGTTACTTGTTATTTTTGAAAATGAGGGAGCAGATAGCACTGGGCAGAAGCAGGCACAGGGTGGGTGGATGCTGGGTAAGTTTCTTTTACACACGTCTGACAAAGTTGCTTTATTTAGGCTGAAGCATCCTCTGCTGTCCCAGCCTTTGGCTCTCCTTTCCTAACCAGTTATGCTGAGCACCTTAGTCCCAACCTACAGTAAACACAGCTTTGCCAGAGCTTCTTAGTCTTGACCTAAAGCATGTCCTGCTTTTCCTGGCCAGGGTCTCTTTTTGGCAGAGACTGTCAAAGTTCAGAGGCAGGTTACCTTAAAGCCCCTTGTTACATTTTAAAATTGCGAGTGAGGCTAAAATGGCCTCCTTATCCTTGGTTTGGAACTGAGTAAAACTATTTCTTTGTTTTGTCTGCCTAGTCCCTTATTGCAAGCTGGGCCTGTCTTCTCTGGAGATGGAACAAAAAGGGTTTTAACTAATTAGTTACGTTTTCATGTATTGGTCTTTCTTGCTTGGTAGTCTGACCAGTAATAATGCAAGTCCCACACAGCCAATCTGCTTTTCTGTGCTTCTGATTGACCTGCTGTATTCCACCTGAAATCAGATGAGAAAAATAAAGTGCACACCTTGTGGTACTTGCCTTCCTGCTCTCTCCAATGAGTATGCTGAGTAGGGGACAGCTGAGATTGAGATGTGTGAATATGTGTTCCCAGCCTGCAGTGGCCGTAAACATTTCAGGAGCAGCTTCAAGACAGAGGGACCAGACCAAGGGATTAAAGAAACGAGATTCCCAGTCTAAAAGCAGTCAGGCAACAACTGTATTGGGGGAGCTTTCTTTTTTTTATTGGCTACAGATAATTTATGATGGCTGCCAAGTGGGTTCCCATCATAAAATGCGGCTCTCAGAAGTAAGTGGTGATGTGAGAATCTCAGCTTTCATTTCATATCTTTGTGATTTCAGAGAAAAGCATGAAAGTGTAAACCTGGCAGTCTCAAGCACAAGGCAAATAAAAGATCCGATGTAGCTGTTGTTTTTTAAATCTCCTGCAATTTAAGCCACCCTAGTGACTTTTGGCTGCCTGATCCACGGGTTTTGAACCCTTGAGGTTGGTGATAGTGAGCATCTGTCACCAAAGCAGCTGATTGTGTGAAGCTTCCTTTTGATCCCAATGGCCAGACTGCTGGTATATTGCATACTGGGACCTGTAGATTTTGCTGTCCATATGTCTGTAGATAGGCTTGTTTGCTCCAGTCTAAGCAGACAATCTGCTCAACTTTTATGCCCATTAGGTAGCCTTTCAGCTTCTGGCAAGTTGCCAGCCTGGCTTGCAACTCACCAGGAATATGCATGGTATATGAACATTTCAGCAAGTAGTGCTGAAGCTGTCTCTTATATACATGTAGGTCATGGAAAGAAGCCTGGCAAAGAGAATGCTAATAATTCTTGGCTTGGCTGGGGCACTTGCAGTTGATCTAGTACTCAATGGATATGAATTAATAGTTGAATAAGGGAAGGAGAACCATATGAAAAGATTTCTACTTCAAGGGATTGATTGGGAAGTGAAAATTAAGGGGAGTGAACTACTGATGGAAAAAGACTGGAAGGAAGGGAGTGGAGAGAATCGGAGGGGATGTAAGTGGTGCAGAAGAAGCCTTCGGAGGAAGTGAAACAGGAGATGAGAATACAGATATTTTATGGTTCCAACCCATGGCCAGTGATAGGAGTAAACTGACACTTAAGAATTTGCTGCAGATCACTGGATCAAATAGAGGCAGCTAGATGTAGAGATAAAAGTCATCAAAAAGCTGTGATAAAAACCATCCCCCCCCAAATGAGAGAGTTCAGCTCCACAGCCCTTTATTGGCGTTCACCCACAGGAAGGAGTTAAATGCAATGGAAGCTTGTAGAAAAAATGGAGAGTGGCACAAAAGGTAGTGAAGGACACTTTGCTGCTCCATAGTACTGTGAAGGGGTTAGTGACCACCACTTGGCCTCATGCTTACATGTTAGCCCTTCCTTAAACTTTCCAAAGGGTAGGCTGGACTGGGTTAAAATAGTACTGTACACCCCTCTGAACTTGGCTTGCGTGTACTTTATCTGCACAATGAAAGCCAGTGCTTAATGGACCTTTGCAGATTGAGAGACTACATTCTTGAGTGGGAGAGAGAGCCTGGTGTTGCATTTGCTTCAGCCACCCTCACAAAGCCATTTGGGTAGCACTTTTAGCCCTGCCTCAAGAAGCCCCAGGTGCTGGGAGGGAAAGCTAAGAGACCTGAACCTGCTTTATCTCCTGGCATTAACACAGCTAATTAACTACCTTTCAAAACCCCACCCCCCCCCCT
>NW_005842763.1:583175-610778 GCF_000455745.1 Alligator sinensis
TCTGCTGAGGTATTTACAGCCCTCAGCTAGCCAGTGGAGTGCAAGACGGCCTGTTATCGGGGCTCTAAGACAAATGGTTGCCTATCTCCCCAGTGGCCTTGCAAAATCCAGCAAAGTGCTATGCTATGCTGGCCACCTACTTTCACCCAGCCTCCCTTCTCTGCTAACGTTTCACAGATGTGACCTGAGCTCTCCCCTTTCATTGCTTAACAATAAGCAGCACCTCCTTAGCCCCGTGAAAGCTGAGAGCAAGAGCACTTTACTTCTCTGCCTGCCAAGAGCTGCATGGGGACAAGGCTTTTCAAGCTGCCTTACTGAAATCCAAATGGAATGGCTTCATCATGAATGAAAGGGCTGTGCAGTGATACAGAGGGAAGGATGCTTTAAAGCAGAGGAGGCCAGAATATGGCCTATATTCTCCAGCATGGCTCACAGATATCCTCCTCGTAGGTAAAACAGATAATAACCTCCTTGGCAGCTGAGTCTGAGGGGTTGAGCTACTGCATCCTATGGAGTTACTTGCTAGTTATAGTGGCTATTTTGATAAGTAAGCACTAGCACAGTGACACGGTTTGAGTAGGACACATCAGTGTGGATAAGGACATTAGAGAGTTTTCAAAACTGGGACCTAGACCCAAATAGCAAGGTCAGTTTATTGTTAGATTAGGTCACAGTCCTTCCAGGTTTCTCCAGTGTTTAACAAATTGACCCCTCCACAGGCATAGATGTAGAAGTGTTATATACAGGATCTTCCAGCAGGGGACACTATGGTGTCAGCATTATTACTAGGCTTATGTGCTAATCCTAGTAAAGGAAGCTATCAAAAAGTAAAATGAGAAAAAACTATTGAAGAGAGCTTCAGAATATTTGTGTAGAAGGTGAGGACGGGGAGACCTGACGGCATGTGGTATATTGACACTTCAATCTGTACATCTGGAGAAGAGCCTCTTATGTCCTACTAGAATTCACACAGCTTCTGAGAAGGGCTGGTGCGCTTTTCCAAAGCTTTTCTAGCATCTCCAGCATGCGCTTGTGTGCGTGTGGGCACATGTGAATGTATGCACGTTTAGTTCTTCCATAATGTTGCCCTTCAAAGCTCTCCACAACAGCCCTGCCTGTTCATCCTGCCAAGGCTGGGTGGACTCCGTATTCTTCAGAGCTTGTCAGTGCAGCTCCTGCAGTGAGTTGCTAAAGAGTGATACAAGTTGTTCCTTCCCCCTGGAGCTGGGCCCCTGCCAGCTCGGGAGTTCCTGATTAAACTGGAATCCCTCATGTGGCAGCACAGCAGGACAAGTCTAGAGTCAGCGCGTGTTATAGTTTTGGGCTTGCTGTCCACGGTCTGCCCTGATTTCTGGAATGAAGTCCTGTTTTGCTTGGGCTTCACTTCTGTTCAGAATAAAGCGGTACATTCACTATCTTTGGGTCCCAACTCTCCATCGCTTCAGGGGTCTTGTTTAGCCTGGAGCAGCGTTGTCCATCAATTCAGGGTTGTGGGGAAGTCTCTTACCCTCCTGACTGCTACAGTGAGATAATGAGAACTGCGGCCGAGTCCTTGCAGCAGCTCTCCAGGCTTTATATGTAAAGTTATTTATTTTTCTACAAAAAGAAAATCATCTCCAACTCTATTTTCACTTTGCTTCCTGGTCAGTTGCTCATTTTGCTTCTGCTAATGCCCTTTTTGTTGATCTGATGGGAAATGCAGGTAAAAAAAACATTTTACAACCAGGTGTTCTGGTTTATCACCACATAAATCAGCTGTGGAATAAACTATTATAGGGAATGATGAGAAATTACATGAAAGTGACATCCCAGTGCAGTCACTGTATTACTGGAAGTCAGAGAATATATACCTGAGCTGGCTTGTGTCAGGAACAGTCTGCATCTGACAAGACTCAATGTGAGAAGTGGCAAATCCTTCCTGCTCACAGGTTGGCATTGACGTCAGTTGCATTTATGTCGTGTCCTGGCTATTGTTTTGCCAGCTGCTCAGGGTAGCAGAGCTGTGCTGCATGCCCTTCAGAGTCCCCTTGCACATTCAGTTTTCTTTTTCCACCTCTGATTTTTAGAATGATCATTCATTTCTTTGAGATACACTGTTGTCCCTTAAACTCTACCAGCAGTTGCTATGGTAAGTGACCATATAGAAGAACAGTTGGAGTGCTATGCAGCAAAAGTATCTTGCAGGATGGGGCCATATCATTCCTCTCTGTGACAGTGCATAGTAGATAAATAGGCAGCAGTCTTACTCCATTGACCACAGACATTTTGGAGGAAGGCAAGTCAACATGGCACCATCCTACCGCCTAAGGATTTCTACACAATTCAATGTGTTGGGGTTCTGCATTTGCAGGTCTAAGGGGTATATCTGTGTTGAGATAAGAATGGCTGGGGACAGTCGCTCACTCTTAAGTATGCCTACAGGGAGATAGTGCTGGGGAGAGATATCCAAGCTGGCTTAGATACTGGAAGCAGACTAGCCACATTGGTGTGACAGTTCCCCTGGGTTAACAGACCCTGCTTCTCAAGGTGGAGTGCTGCAGTAATGTGGCTCTTCTACTTGCAGTATTTAAGCTCATTCTGAACTAGCTCGGGCACCTGCGCATGGCACTGTATTGTTCCTTGCTGACATTGTACCATGTGACTCAATCTTTTGAGCAAGTGGGAAGCCTATGTCTATTTCCACTGGTGTGAATATTAAGTCTGCTAACAGAAAAGCTACTACAAATGCTGATCCATAGCTTGTTTCCTCTTAAAAGGGCAGGAATTAGTCTCCAATTGAGTTGGAGACTCCAAAGCCCCTCCCATTAGTTCCCCCCTAACTCAGGGAAGTAACCGTCTCTGTGGACCTCTGACCCTTGTGCAGTGAATGAGATGAGGCCTGGGAGTGCAGTGAGTGGGAATCCTGGTATCTCTTGCTTTGTGCTGCCACAGAATTCAAGGTTCTTACCCCTAGTAATCCAGCCCCTGCATGTCATTACCACATCCTGAAAATGGCCAGCCCCTTTTGATCAGGTGATGTAAAGTGCCTTACAAGGTGGCCGTAATCTCCTCTGAGAGTCAGGCAAATATTCCCCTCGGTTAAGAAAGCGACAGTGGCCCAAAGCTCTGAGGGGAAGAGGGCTCCTAAGGCTGGAACAAAGCTGTCCATTGCTCCCTTTCATTAAACTGTTAATCTTTCATTCAAAGACGTCACGTTTGTTCCGTGACAAAAGCCTTAAAGAAGCTGAATTGAGTCTGAAATCCAGCAGCAAGATTTAGAGGAAGCGCCTTTCATTCAGAGCAAGGAGGGGCGAGAGGCTCCTTCTTTTTCTTCCTGGTAGCCAATGGGCTTGCAGAAATCTGTGAAGGTGACGGATTAATGCAGGGGCTCCCCAGGTAGACGCTACGTGACTACTGGCACGCTCCGAAAACGTTTCCACAGCGACCAGCTGAGCAAGAAATATGGAGTGTGACAGGATCCAATGGGAAGAGAGGAGGGTGCTTTGCAACTCCAAAGGATTTCTAAACCCACGGCAGAGGGCCTAAGATGAAGTGATTGGTGTTGCGGTTGTCCGAATCAGAACGGTCAGGAAGAGGCTGGGATTTTAACCATCCTCCCCTCAACAAGTTTGAAATGTGCTTTGTAGTGCTAAACTCCGTTCCAGATCCCGATTTTCCTGGCACTCTGCAAAATCTGCAGCTGCCTTCCCTATGATAGAAATACGGCTGGTGGAGAGATTTTAATCCCTACCTGCAAGTCAGGTGGTATTAGGCCAGCAGGGCCTAGGCAGGGGGTATGAATTCCACCCTGTGCCTGATCAAAGTAAAACTGGGAGAGCAGGACAACCCCTGGGGGTCTTCTTGCCCAGGAAAAACAGAGTGCTTGTGCTGAATTAAGAAGTAGTGTCTTTTTGCTTTGATTCACAGCCAGAGGGGGAAATGTAGAGAGAAATCCATGAGGTGAAAATGTTTTTTACTCAGGACTCCTTGGTGCATCTGTATTTATTTCATTAAGAGGAAGGTTGAAGGTGGTAGGAGTCTGCTGGCAACATCTTGCTACATTTGTAGGCTCCCTTTCCTGGCTCTGGTGGCTGCTTGTATCTGTGTTTTAGTTTAGTTTTGATTAACAAAACTAAATGGGACATTTTAGCTGCTGCAGTGTAACACGTGGGTCACTGGTGATGTGTCCAGAAAGCAGGAAAGATTCTGCTGGTGGCCAGCAAGTGGAGTGATGGAGCTGAGCCTCTCAGAGAACAAGGCTTTGCTCCACAGACAGCCCACAAGGAAAGAAATATCTGCGCCTTGCAGCCCAATGAGAGCTGGAGCACAGGGACCCGTCCCCTGTGACCACCCTCCTTTGCAGCTTTTCTCTGTTGACAGACAATTAACAGTGCAAAGCTTTCCCCAGGGCAGGGTTGCCAAGCCTGGGAGAGTGAAGTGTACATGTTGGAGGGAGTGAAACTCTGTGAGTGTGGTCAGGTGAAGCATGGCTGCTCTGAAGGGGACTGAGCTGAGCTGTGCTGTCCTGTTCGTGGCTGTTAACATATATGCTGTGAAGCAGGTACTCCATTTTTCCCCAGAGGTGGCTGCATCGCAACAGTGTGAGACACTGTTATTGGGGTGTGTGCCTGGTGCTAGTGGTGAATACAGTCAGGCCCCTTTTCTTCTAGCCACAGGACCTTTCTTCCTTTGAAGAGGAATTAAGACTTGTCATTTATTACCCCATGTGACCTTTTGGGACATGGAGCGTCTGTGTCAGGGCAGCATTACTTATAAAGCTGCTGTTCTCAGACTCACTCCCGAATGAGACAAAGCAGCAGTGTTGTTGGAGGTCATTCTGAAAAGGGACAGGTTATAGGGACAAGCTTGTTGGCAACCAACACTGCTTGAAAAGCCTCTCATTTTTTAGTGTTTTACACACCTCTGTTTACCAAGTCCAGGCCAGATCTGAGACAGACATGGGGGACGAGATGGATTTCTCTCAGAGACTGGAAAGGAAGAAGCAGCTGAGAGGGAGGTTGACTTTTGAAATGCAGCCCTGGTCTCTTGGCAGCTGTTATAAGACCATAAAAGAAGCAGTGACCTAATACCAGTTGAGCAGCAGGATCTTCAAAGCTGCCTCTTGTTTGGAAAGATGTAAACTCCTCAGAATTCTTGCCTGCATTTGGAGGGGTGGGGGCTGCAGCCTGCTCCAAAGAGGGAATAGGAAGCTCCAGATCTCCATCCAGAGGAGATTTTTTCCCATGCTCTTTCCTCCCACACAGCAGCTCCCTCCCTTCCCTTCTGGAGCTGGGACAGGCAATCGTTTCGGCACAGACAGTGCTCAGCTTATTTAACTTTGACGGGTGCAACTTAAAAAGTAAATTGTCCTTTTTATTATTCTGAAGCAAGAAAACTTAAACCAGAACGGTGTGATTGTGGGAAACCTCAGCCACAAAAGCAGTGACCTCCAGGCCCTTGTTGCTCCATTAGTCTCGGTCTGACTACTGCACGCTGGGGGGTCAGACCCAGGTATGGGCCTGAGCTGATCACTGTATGGGCCACAACACATGCTGGGCTTTGGCCTATACGTTACATTTCCTCTGCAGTGCAAATGATTTCTGCAATTCTTAGAACTGTCCCTCTGAGAGTCGCCAAATGCTTCACAAACTAATGAGCGAAGCTTTGCAGTCTCCCAGCGAGGCAGCTATTATCTTTCTTGTATAAAGGAGAAAGCACTAAGTGGAATCACTTGCCAGGGGTTGTGCTGAGTCAACGGCAGAGGCAGGAACAGAACCTAGGAGTCCTGCCTCTTCATCTTATGCTTAAACACAAACCCATCCTTCCTCCCAGATGCAGTGACCTCACTGTGAGGCCTGCTTGCAGCATCAGGAAGGACAAGCACAGTATAAACAATGCAATTCATTTTCATCCTTCCCTTGAGCTGCTTCTGTACTGTATTTTATTGGATGCATGTGTGTAGCAGTCTTTCAAAAGGGAAGGAGGCATATTCTTCCTTTCCTTTTGCAATGCTTAGTTGCTAATTATTGGGCTCCAGGAGAGTCATGTTAGGATGACTGATGACATGATTCAGTAGCAACCTTCCTGCCTGAAAAGGTGGATTTTGCATTGTTGTATCAAAACAGTAGCATAACTAGGCAGTGACCAGGGCACCAGTCCTAGGCATAGGTTTTGAAGGTGCACTAGAATAGCAGCTACCACTACTGAGGCCACTTAGGGTGCAGAAACTGCTTGTTATCAAGACAGTGAGCTCTGGGCTCCATAGCCACTCACCCTTCAAGGAAAACAGCTTGACTCCAAGCCTCTAAGCTCCCTTACCTGCTTCCTCTCCTTTGAGTGCAACAAACACGATGGGAATGGAATGAATCACCTGCTGTGGTAGGTGGGGTTCAATCCTTTTAAAGCTTTTGAATATAAGGACCAAGACATTGATGTGAATCTGAAAAGTGATGAGCAGGTAGAGCACAGGGCTCTGTTGTGATGCACTTCCCTTCAAAGGGAGACCATAGTGCACCAGCCTCAGCACCTGAATGGTCCTTGGCTTCAGCCCTTAGTAGGATGCAGTGCAGAAATCCAGGTTGGAGAAGTTAATGCACTGATCACTGACTAGGGTGTATCAGACAGGAGTGGAGACAGCTGTCTGGTCATCAGAAGCACTTGCCGATGCTGCTGTTTGGCAGCCCTAAGACTACCCACCGGCAAAGACATGCTGCAGTGGAAGGTGAGACCTTAGTTCTAGGTAGTTCCTTACATGTTTCCTTCTACCAGCCAATATCACTTGTGACTTGTTAGGACTCAGGTGGCATCATCTGCTGTTTTTCAAGAACTTCATGCCACAAGGGGTCTGCATCATGAGGGGAACTGCACTGCCTGTATTTGTCAAGAGTTATAATTGGGGATTGTGGGCTGTACTGGGGTAAGATTGAACAGTCCAGCAGCTCAGTCTCTCCCAGCACCCTTGCTTACATGACATGACAGAACTGAGTCCCATGGTACCTTTTAGATGAGAGGCCTCTCAGGAAAGAAGGGCAGCTGCCCATCACAACAGCCAGGGATCTCAGAAAGAAATGAACTGGTCAAGCTTACATTAACTCTGCTGTCTCTTGCCAGGGTCTGCAGCTGTGTAGGAAGTGTGTTTTGTTAAGTGAGTTGCAAGTTCCAGTGAGTTTGGATAGGATGTGTGACTGCTGACCCTTGCCCTGAGAAGGCCTTACACCTGTTCTGTATCTAGCTCTGGAACCCAGATCTAGGGGCTGAAAATATTGGCTCTTGTCAGTCACTGCTGGGGTTGCCCTCCACTGCTTTCTTTGTGAGCTTATCCAGAGGTTGGAGTCCAGATGTGATTTGTGAGACAATCCATATCCTTATCTTTGCTCTCTTTCTCTCTGAGTGCCCTGCCCTCATGCTTCCTTTTTTTCCTTAATTGTAAACTGTTTAGGACAGGGAGACCAACTTTACCCACTTCTGTTAAATGCCTGATTGAATAGGAGACAGCGTATCATATATTTAAGGATACTGGTAACTTGCCTTATGCCAGGAAGCACTGGCAAACTAGATCATTCTTATAGGAGTCCACCAGCCCAGCAGGGCAAGGACCCACTTCAGACAGACTTTCCTTTTGAACACCTTCTCACAGGATTGATTCAAAACTGGGGAGAGTGAAGAGATTTCATCATTGCATTACCTGCCTTTGGTGCCTAAGAAATTATCCCAGATTTAAGCAGTGCTTTCTTCCGCGTAATGTAAACCACTTGCAGCCAGAGCCAGTTGCATCTGGGATTAGATGAAGAGCTGGCACGCTGCGTGGGTCAGTTTTTCAGGTTGAGACTTTGCAAAAGCTGCTGCGGAGGAGGTTGTTTTAATCTCCTTCACAATGGCAGCAGCAGAGAGAGGCAAATTCAGACCCAGGTTTTTGCCATTCATGATCAACTCCTTGTGGTACTTATTTCAGCTGGAAGCAACAGAAATTTGTAGGGGGAATGTATGGGAAGTTTTGTTTGGAGGTCTGTGCTTTGGTTATGGACAATAGGTGGCTGCAGTGTCCTGCTGCTCCATCAAAGTGTTGGAGCCTAGTCCTAGGACGTTTGCTAAGGAGCTGTCACTTTTGGGATTTTTCCATAGTGTACATGACCATGCTTTCTAAGTGCTGACATGTATAAGATCTATGCATCTCTAATACAAGACCACTACAGTCCATCTGTCTCTTTTTTGGAGGGTGGGATGGTTATAATCTCCATTTGACTCATGGCTGGACCATGGCATGTATTAATTACATGTCTGGTAAGGAAAGCAAGCACGTGACCATGTGAGTAGGCCTGGAGACTATCTAGGTAAATTCTTTAATTACCATAAAAGACATCCTCCAAAGCTAGTGTTTTTAAAATACTGGTCTAGGTTTTAAGTAGCAGCTGAACTAAGAATGGTACAGCCTGGGGAAGGTACAAAGGTAGTCATCCATCTGCCCTGCCTCTGCCCCTGTTAATTAATGCTTTAATAAACTGCAAAGCCAGCTGTTTGTTTTTAGTGGGAATATGCAGCTGGGTGAGTCAGAAGTAATCTAGTCATCCAGCATTTGAAACCCCCTGGGTCTTTAACATTGTGAATGTTTCCCTTGTATTTTATACTGCTGCCAGAGTTAGTCTGTCAGCAAACTCAACAACTGTGCCACAGAATTTAGCTTGCTGCTCCTTTAGATTCTGAACTGTCTGTGATAGGAACAGCTCTTTAAAAAGGTAGCAAATCAAAAGAAATAAAGGAATTACTTTGCATATTTTATGGTATAATAAACTGGTGGAACTTGCTGCAGGAAAAGACTAAGGCAAATAAGAGATTCCAAGAACTTTTGGAACGATTGAGTGAGAACAGCATAGCTGAGGCCCTAAGATTAAGAGGATCAGGCTAATCATGAGTCAGGGCATAAACTGATCAGCACAAAATGTGAAAGCGGGGAGAAACATCCTTTCTATGGGGCTTAATATTGTTTAATTGGCCACTGTGCGGCTTTTGGTTTGCTCTGGAAGCAGCAGTTGTTGGCTTCTGATGCAGACAGGATCCCATTCTAGCTAGACTCTGGGCCAGTAATAGCCTGACAGATCCAGTTGCTGTACACCTGATTTGGGGCCTGATGTCCTTAAATTGTTTTTGTTTGGATGGTTCACCAGCAGCCCTGTCCTCTACATTTTATGGTTTGGTGCTAAAGCTTGTATGTTCTTTTCTCAGCAGCTCTTTGTCCCTCCTACCAAATCTAAATACTCCTGTCCCCTCCTCTCCAGTACTATTCCTGAGCTGTCATCAAGCACAAAACAAATATTCAGTGGTTCCGAGCTCCTCACTTCCAGGAGAAACTGCATTTTCACACTGGCTCCTAACCTCCTGTGAAGAACTAAATCAAAATTAACACTGAAACTAATCCTTCTCCCTCTGCTTTACCCCACACACGCTTCAACGGTGGAGCCAAGAAAATCAGAGGAAAATTAACTTCTTCCATAAACTATGTGAACTTGGAGGAAGCTCTGCAAAGAGTTCCTGCCTTTTCTTTTTCTGTCTTCCTTTCCAGCAACTTCAACAGGGAAAATCATCCTGCTTGGAGCTGGAAAGTCCTTTCTGTGGCTCCTGGCACATCTTGTTAATTAGTAGGGATCCTGGTTTTCTCTGTTTAAAAATTGCAGTTTCTCTAAAAAAAACCCCCCCCCCCCCAATTCTCCAATTAAAACCCCCAAAATCAAATGTTTTTCTGCAACTAAAATGAAATGCCACTATATATATAGGTATTAGTTGAACACACTGTTTTATTAATATATTTACCATTTTAAAGCCATTTGGAAGCCTACCAGTGCCTCAATCACTAGAGTAAATACATTCTAAATACCTATATTTTGGCATTTGATTTTGGGGGTTTTTTATCATGGAAAAATCAGAACTCTCCCTGTTCCCTTCATTTACCAGGATGTGTGTCCAGTTGCAGCTGTCTTCCCAGCTGCTTTGTGCTGCTGAGCAGCCCTGCCCATGCTGTTGTCCCTCACTCCCAAGTCACAGCCCCACCCCCAGCACTGCTGGCTGGAGTTCCAACACTGTGCCAGGTTGCCTGGCCACCTTCCCCCCTGGCAGCGTTTCCCGGCCATCCTGCCCCTGTGAGCATGGGCACCAGTCCTGGTGCTGCTGACTTGGTAGCCTGCCAGCCCTGAAGGGCCTTCCTGCTTCCTTTCTCCGCTGGAGCAGCAGGCAGCTTCTTTCTGTCCTCCCTTCCCTACTGCAGCTCCATCCCCATCCCCAGTAGGCACCTGTTCCCCCAGCCCCCACACACCCATACCCTCCCTACACATCCCTGCCATGCATACACAGACTCATATGCCCCACATACTCTCCCCAGACAGTCCCCAAGCCCTGGCCCTCCAATTTCTGTCCCCCATAGACTTACCTGCATCTTACAACCCTGCCTGGCTGTATGCTGGCCATGTGTATGGTGACCCCTGCCTTCAGTCCCCTTCCTCCACTTTCCCAGCCCTAAGCAGCTCCTTGCAGGCTGGAAGGCTGCCATCTTGCAAGGGGAAACCCGCTGTTTCTTGCAGTTTTCTCCTTTAAAGAGGAAAATCCGCATTTTTCTGCAGCAAACGGAAAACCTGGATCCCTGTTAATCACACAATAAACTGTAACATGACACACGTTCAACCAATTTATTGCACCATAAAATAGCAACCCAGTCACAAAGATGTTTCATATTTAATTCTTACTAATTCAATTAATGTGATTATCAGTATTAATTCAATTAACTCAATATTGATTCAGTTAAAGTGCCTTACATACTAGCCACAAAGATGTTGCATATTTAAGGTGGGACATCTTTGTGGCTAGTATGCATGGCACTTTAATTTGAATGTGTGGCATGTTAAGCCTTGCTAAACATGTATGGCTACACAGCAGGGCTTGTAAAGGTGTCGGGGAGGGAAAACTGAAAAGCTCCCCCACACTGGCACCTTTAAATGCCTTGTCAGGCAGCCTACAGGCAGGGCTGCATCACAGAGCTTTAGACTTGCTAGGCAGGGGATGCCTGTTGGATCCCTCTGCCTGGCACCTGTAAGCCTCCGTGGTAGAGCCTGTGCCAGGCTGCACTGTAGGCCTTTAAACTTGCCAGTGCATGTGAAACCCAGAATTAGGATCCAAGACTCCCCAGGTACTGACAAGTTCAAAAGGCATAGCAGGAAGCATGGCATCCTTTGAATGTTCAGGCATGTAGAAAACCAGACATCAGGAGCAGGTCCCAGATACTGGGCTTCCTATGCACTGGCAGTCACATGATTATGACCTGAATTTTTATCCTGGATTCCCAAAACTGTCCTGCTGTGCACATCTGGCATGACAGGGCATGTAGTTTTGTGATCACAGATACATTTCCTCAGATCCCAGTCCTGTGATTGTATTAACATTTGCCAGGGGCCTGTGTCTTCCTGTTGTTAATGTCATGTATCTTCCTGGAAACAGACCCCAGCTGTAGACTAACCTTTCTTGGTTGCCAGAGGCTTGGTTCAGTACCCGACTCCATGTGAGCTTCTCTGGGTCAGGTCTACATACATAGCTTATATGTCACAGATGGACCAAATAGGCAAGAGACACCTTATTAGAATATCTTCTGCCCTGTACCTGGTATGGTCATGTATAGCATCTCTGTACTTCTAGGCATAAACCAGAGATAATTCCTGTTCCATCCTAGCTGTGGGAACATGCCGAGTTAAACCAGAGGGGAATGCCTGGAAATCAAAAGGCAGCCCATACTGCTATTGGGCTGGAGCAGAAGGGTACAGATACCAATTTAGCAGTTCCTCAGTCATCACTTCACCCCCAGAGTCAGGTAGTGGAAATGCCACTGTGCCACCTCAGCCTTGTATACCCCCGAATTCACTTCCATGTTCTAGCTAGGGGCACCCACTATAACCGCTCCCTGACCTTAGCACACCGTCATCTGTGATGACTCTCACCAATGTATATTGTTGCATAGGATCCTGGAGCATCCAGCTAGAGAGGGGAGGCACCGTGGTCATCCTGAGGAGCCTGCTATGGCTAGGATTAACCTTCTACCACATCCCCATGACTAAACAGTATGGCTATGTCTACTTCGGCACTGGTGAGAAGAATATGGACCTGCCCTTCATGCTGTGAGTCTCGTGCCTGTACCAAGGACAGAATGTTTCCATTTATATTTTATACTTGGAGAATTTGTATTTAGAATTTAGTCTAATAAACACATATGTGAAAGCTCTATATTCGTCAGCTGGAATTTTCTGTGCATCAGATGGCACCCTAAGGATTTTCTCAATACTTTGCTATGTGTCTTCTTCCCTCAGCCCTTTCAACTGAATTCTCAACAGTCTGCCACTGTAGATCCTAAATCAGGTAAAAGAAAATGACACTTTCTTTCAGGAAAGAAGAGGCTCAGCTCAGAAATCAAACCAAGGCCTTTTCTTTGAATGCCAAGCCACTGAGACTTGCTCCTTATCTTCTCAGCAGTATGTAAGTCCATTGTGATCGTGTGTCAATAGAAAATTAGAAGTGTTGGTTGTAGAAAATTGGAGCATCTAGATGCCTTTGTTCTACATTCTAGCATCTTCCCTCTTGCTTAGAAGTCTGCACTACATGGCAAGCTCAGACAGTGGGTGGGAGGGGGAGGGAAGGGGTCTGACTTTGCAGAGATCATGCTTTGCCAAACCTAGGGTCTTTCCAGCTCATAGTGGCAATGATGAAAGATCTAACTGTACAAAAGGCATGGAATTAAGCCTGCTTGTTTGCTGGAAATTCTGTTCTTGGACATATCTCAGCAAAAGTGCTACAGCAAGTCCTCATGCACATCTCACCCAGTCACTACTGTTCCACTACCAAACCTAGTGATTTGAAGTTCTGCATATTCTATATCTAGTTTGAGTGGGGATTATTTGAGAAGTTCAAAAGGACAAACCTAGAGCTACAGAATCCACAACTTGTGTTCTTTGAGAGGGGACCCAGTATCTTGCAATCACAAGGGTCTGACTCCAGGGCTTCCCCTTCATAGATTCAAACTATAAACAATCCCTGTTTGATTTCTTGGTTAACACCAGCCACCATCACCCATTTCTCCTGTACATGATGACAGATGCTAGCAGAGATTCCTGGCTAAACCTGTACACAACTCAACCTGCTTTTATTATGTACTCCTCCATGGGTAACATAATTTTGCAGCCTTAAGGAGACATGAGAGCAGGCATGAGCAAGGAAGCAGCAGTTAACACTGGTAGATTTAATCTCCTTTCCTGACAGACCCATAGCTGAGACTTTGGAAGCAAAGGGTTCAGTAGGTGGTAGCTGTGTGATATGAAGTTATTTCATCAAGCATGATACATGTGCACCAACCATACACTGTTCCAGGCATCAGACAAAAAACTTGAGGGAGTGGCTTGCAACAAATTTATTTGCAAGAAGAATATGACAGGCCAAGTCATTACAAAATGTCAAATGCGTTCTGTATTTGTCAGATCATGCCAGTGAGTTATGATAATGAGGTGCAGTCATCAGGCCAAATGCCCACCTGCCACTGCCACGTGCTTTCTGCTTCAAGCTAAGGACATTACAGATTATAAAAATATTCCACTTCAATAATGATTAACACAATTTTCATCATGACAGGCAAAGTAGCAGAGGGTACAGCAAGGCCTTTTCCCCCTCAGTCACAAGTGCTAAAGCCTAGACCACTGGCAGACCTGAGCTGAGGCAAAAATTTCCAGAGATTCCCTTCTCTGGTGGACTGCTGCTGCAAAAACCACAATCAAAATCTCTTGGGCCACAATGAAACAATGAACATTTTACTCCTCTCCTGGTTTGGTATAAAAAAAAGTTCCACTGCACCTCAGTGATTCAAATAAATAGGTTTGTTCCCATATCTGATGTTGTCCTGCAGCACAGGATGTCCAACTACCATGGGGACTTTGCACCATTTGTGGCCTTTGTTCCAGATAGGCTTGGCAGATTTGACGGACCACCGGGTGAGATACCTGTGAACACAGAAACAAGAAATCATTTCAGTCTTAGGCTAATAACTTAGAAAAGGACTATAAAATGGGTGGGCCAGTGTGACTTTGGGCTCCCTACCTATTTAATATAGAGGTGAGGACCATGGACTCTTACAGGATTCAATATATAAAAACCTTATTGGTTCAAGAGGTACTAGGAAGAAGGTGTCTTGTGTCCTGGAGCTTCTATCTTGCACCTCTCTATCAAAGTCAATAGCAACTGCCATGAGCTTCCTTCTGCATACATTAGGTGTAGCCTCAAGGCTCCCGGCAAGTTGCCTATCTGATTCAGTTTATCCAGATGTGGGGCTGGGTCCCTTTGCTGCATCAAAACCCAGCTTTATATTTATTCCCCCATTCTATGTTCTTAAGAAACCATCTCCTCAGCCAGTCTGAGTAACAAAGTGGACCAGTTATAAAGGCCAGACTCTCAACTGAAAGTCTCCCTTTATTTCCATTGGGCAGGCACCTTGGAATAGGATTCTAGCCAAATCATTTATTCTCATCCACATATGTGTTATGATGTCCTATAAACAACTTTGCATTCCAAGAGATGTTGGGATGAGAAATACAGCAATTCCAACCAGACAGCAAGAGCAATTGATGCCTGGAAAATAACCCTGCATCTGAACAACCTGGGGGCTGGTGTCTGGCCTTTAGCACAAGCTGAGATCTCATATCCAGCAAGTTACTGGAAATCTAGTTCTGTGGCTGGGCGCCCTGGAGTTCTGTTATAATTTAAACCTTTTGCTACCAGTAGAGGGGGAATAATAGGTCCTCGGAGAAAGATAATTTTGTCAGACAATGAAAATCTGAAATGAACCCCTGGTTTAACCTTCCCAAACAACACTTGGACAAAAGAGAGTTTGGAACAGATGGGTAAAAACTTTGTCCAGTGAGGTTGTCTGCCTGCTTCTGTTGGATTATCAGAAGATCCTTGTGTAACCCAATCTGTCATCCTACCCCATGATGGTTTTGTTGTCCCTCATGTGCATCATGCATGAATTTGGCCAATAGGTGCTCTGTGCAGGAACTATTTAATTTTTCTGTACAATGAAGGCTCTGCCACATGCGTGGGAGCTGTAAAATAAAAGTTTGTGATGCCACGCAGTTATGGAATAGAGGAAGACCACACACATTTTGGCAGCATGTTCCCCTCTTTTAGGGTCCCAAACAATTGAAAAACAAATTACATCCAAGGACTCCTGCCACTCAGATGAAGCGGCCTCTCAGGTGCTTTGCAAACAAATAAGTAGTCTTTGCCTCAAGGAGTTTACAATCTAAGTAGCCAGGACAAATAAGTAACTACAGGACAGACAAAATGAGAAGGAGAGTTGCACAACACAGAATCAGGGCATTTGTATGCACTGAGTCAGTCCCTTTCTATGTCTAATGTTATGCTTCTACATTAGTGGATGTGCCCTACTATTGTTTCCCTTCAGAATTGGAGCCTCTTTCACTTCCTTAGAAAAATGGGATTAATGCTATTTACTTTGGGATGAGGTTTTGCAAGATCTTTAATGGCCAGAAGGGGAGAAGATCTTCTTTTACATGTCACAGGCAACAGAGACATCCAGCTACAGCAAGCTCTGATACAGTGAGACTCCAGTTACAGTGGAGGATGGAAATCCCAAATTGTTTCAAGTCATCACAAAATGCCAAGTGCCATTTTGGTCATGTGACCGTCTGCTTATGGGAAAGTATTCCCATGATAATAAATGATCTCACTGCAAGAGGGAAGCACTGTGAATGTGAGATACCCATCAATGCTGTGTGAAGATTTAGACAAACCCTGGCTTTTTAAGAAATCTCTCTATTTTCATCTGGGGGCTGGACGTGCACACCCCAATTCTGCATAGGAAAGGGGATTTAGTAATGGCCTGATTTTAAAGCTTTTGTTATTCTTCCTTTGAGCAGGTCTAATCCAGCCCTCCACTCCCGCCTTTTGGCTTCCTTTGCAGAGAGCAGGCTGGGGCTTTTCATTGTTAGTTGAAACAGACATTTGGACGCTCTCCCTTCCTGGAGCACAGTTTGCCTTTTCAGTTTTTAATAGCTTTGTCTAAAACTCAAGCTTGTCCTACTTTTTTGCTGCTTTTTTTTACCTTGATTCAAGCACTGCCCTCAAGCCTGGAAGCAGTTGTTCTGCTGCAAAGCTCCTTTCCTCCTCACTGTCCAGCCCCTCACTTTCACTGTTTGGACTCATTTTTTCAGGAAGGTGGGAGCAGGGGCAGGGGGAGGACCCACACATGGGAAGGCCAAGGAACCTGCCCAGCACCTGGAATTTTCAAGCAAATTTGGCTTCCATGTACAATGCCTTTTTTTGTCATTTGTGCACCTATTCAAGTTTCTATACTAGCCATTGTTGTATTTAAGGGCTCCTCTGCTTAGGAGCAGGCTTTGTTATAACAATCAAGAAACACTTGCACTTAATGAGGATCCTCTTACCCAGTTCAGTGATGCCAGGGCTAAGCCTGGAGCCTGATAAAGCCTCACAGTGTAGATGCATGACACATACTGCTAAGAACATGAGCCGCTGTCAAAGCACTGAAGCCCCACTGATTGCCAAAGATGAACATGACTATCAATCTGGCGACGGCGGCAGGAACCACCTTTCTGTTCTGTGCTTGGTGCTGTGTAAACCTAATTGTGTCCTAGTCAATGACTAAGACCACTGGGCATTACAATAATGCAGGCAACAAACGAGAGCTTTGGGAAGGGCATAATTAGCTACTTCCACATCCTAACTATGTATCCAGAAACTGCTGTTTAACACCTGGGGAAGATGCACAGGGCTTCCATGTGCTAAGGCAAAGGAAATCACCTGCACATGGGGCAGCTGCAGCCCTGCGTGCAGCCATGTTGGTGCAGCTCAAGGCTGAACTTCTGAACCCTGACTAAACTTTTTCAATCTGGCTCTTGTTTGGATTAAGAGAAGGCAGAGGGCTCGAGCCTGCGCAGGAAGTACTCCATCAAAGTGCTGGCACGGCTGCCTTCTCCCTGCCATATCCCCTTCCCAGGACGCCTCTTGGCTTCACTCACCTGCAGCCGCTTTGGTTCTTTGCTTTTGAATTCACACAATACACAGAATACAGGGAACAAGGCTACAGACTTTCAGTGTAGATGAGGGAAACCACATGCTGCTTGAGCTAAACAGAGATAGCTACGACGCTAGATTTAACTCCCAGAAAGAAGAAAGGAAAATCCACAGAGCCTGACAAAGATGCAGAATATCCAGGGGATACTTCCTTCTAGTTTGGCAACTGCAAATATGATGGGATCACCTAACACAACAACTTCTTTTCATCCAAGAGGCAGACAAAGAAGTATGACGGAAGGAGCTGGGAGCTACCTGCCTCAGTGTTGCTGCCTCAACCCCTATAAATACCTCCTTCTGGTGAGAGTCTGGGAACAGAGTAATTGCAAGCTCTCCAAATCCTCATACTCCTACCTCACAGTCCACAGCACCTCCTGCTGGCAATGCCTTGGGATCAGCATCCTTCTCAGGCTTAGGGAAGTGGTGACTTTCCCTCCCTATTACAAACTCTTTCATTTTTGGAAGCGATGGCTTCACGAAGTTTTGCTTTGACCAATATTTTGGTCCCTGCCAAAGGAACAACCTGGGCACCATCCACATAACAGACTCCAGCTTCTACCTCTGGAATGGCGACTCAGCTCAGATCAGCATTCACCCGCACTTGAACTCTAATAATCTACGTACTGGAAGGGAAGCTGCACAACTATTTAGGTTTATAATCTTAAAAGCAAGGAGGGAGGTTTGATCTGCAGCTGCTCTTGACAGCTTCCCAAGCTGTTCTGGTGTGTGGCCTGCACACATGGCTCTGGAATTTGAATATGGTTTGCAGTTCCACATAGTGCTGGTGAAATCTCTGAAAATCCCGCCTCTGTAGCTGGCTGCTGAAATAAATGTCATTGCAGCACTAAATAGCTTATGACATGCCAGGTGAGAGCAGAACAGAAGCAAAACCAAGAATAATGGGATGAAATACAGAAAAGGAACATTTAGGGAACATCTTCTGTCAAGAGTTGTTCCCCTGTCTTCAGCCTAAATGTGGAATTATTTTGTGGAAACAGGAGAAGCCTCAAGACTAAGCCACATACTTGAAAATGTCCAGTGGAGGAGGAGCAAATGGGACAAGAGTTACAATCTGTCACAGGCCACAGGGCACCTTGAGAGCCACAGTTCTATAGTGAGCCCTGTGCTAGTAAAGCAAGTAACAGGTGGTATTAACAAGCTCACGTTCATGCCAATAAGTCAAGCAGGAACTTAATAAATAAGGGGAGAAGTAATACCCAAGAAATGAGAAATACAGAAGGAGGTCTCTCACTTGGGCGGTGTCCAGACAGCCACTGAGAACTGCTTAAGGATCTCCTCCATCCAGCCAAGCTGTCACGAGACCATGCTCAGATCACAGCTTGTGTGGACATCTCACTCTTACACTAGACCTGCTTCTGCCCCTCCCAAGACTCCTCCTCTGAATTACAGCAATGGGGACTCTCCCCATGATTAAATCAGACCATCTTCCTCTGTAGATACCCCATGTCACTCAGAAGAAGCCAGGACCCACAAGGTCACTGTTTCCAGTGATCCAGTATATACTGTTGTTCCTCTGACATGTGAGCAGTAAAAACAGGAATGGGTGGTTCAAGCACCACCAGCCACATTGGAGCACCTTGACTGGAGGAAGGGGAGGCTGCCAGGTAACTCCTCATGCTTTAGGGAACAGAGCAGGGTGAAGAGAGGCTCTCGCATACCAGAAACACTATGCAACTGGTTTCGGGTCAAAAGGAAGCAGGTATATCTTTCCCTGGAGGAACCAATGTGAAGACAAGGCATGCTGTATGTGCAGGGCAAAGCGCATGTATGAGCGACGCATTTTATTGAGGGATAGAGCATGCAAAAATATCTGCAGGTGGGAAGGAAGGGATAAACAAGTTAATCTCAATGTACCAAGTGGGAACTGCTGGGGAGCAACTCTGTTTTCCCTAAAGCAGCGGTCATCTTCCTTGACTATTTCTTACTGTGGCACCTTGCCTTATATGGGTGATAACTTCCAGCACATGCCTGAGTGTCCCTACTGTGAAGCCGGCTCAATTCACTTCAGGCTGAGGAGGCCAAGTACAGCAGAGGAAAACTCCAAGAACTGCTGCTTTGCAGTTCTCAAGAGGCATATGAAAGTAGAGCTTGCTGGCTCCCCAGCGGTGCCTGATGTACTCTCATACTCCTTACTTTCTGATCTAGTTCAAACCTTGGAAAACAGAGTTAGAGCTCCAGCCCCTATCTCTAGCAAAGATGCTGAGCTGCTGCTGTACCTATCCAGGGAGCAGGAAGATGTGTGGGGCTTGTGGGGATGAAATAAAGCTAGTGTTGCGCTGAGGTACAAGGCAGCCTGCTTTCAACAGCTGCTAATATCAACTCTCTTTTGCCTTTAAATAGGGATGGGTGGGAGGAAGTCTATCAGCTTCCCATCTCAGGAAACAACCCTGATCCTACCACTTCACTTGCCAACAAGAGTGCTTGCTCAAAGGACTTCGGAGCAGCTGTCAACAAAGCATTTCAAAGGACCAAAGATTTTCATTTTCAGCCCATCCCACGCAATCCTATTTGTCCTGCCTGACACCATCTCATAGAGGTCTTTCATAGCAACATACAGAACTACGCAGTCCCTTCCTAGCCCCAACCAAAACAAGAGTGCAGCATTTCTAAAGTCAGGGCAAAGGGCCAAGCAGGAGGATGGAGATGGCTGAATGAGTTACTTATCTCTCTGCACAGGGGAGCAATGAGAGGAATTTCAGTAACAGTGAGGAAAGGATGTGAGCATGTGTAACTACAGATAAGATGCTCACACACTCTGCCCTTCAGTTTGGAGCAATGCTCTCACTGCCACCTGGAAAGCAGACCTCAGGTTTTTACAGAACCCTGCCTGCCTATCCTGTCACCCTCCACCAAACCAACAGCATGAACCACTCCCATTACACGGGCAAAGCAGAGAAGAAAATGCCAGGTCCCCACAGCAAAAGAATGTGTGACCGGGAACAAGGGGTTGAGGGAGAGAGAGGAACAGAGCAAATGTGGAGGGGGGACTTTAAAAAAGCTAGGAGACTGCTAGGTATCCACACAAGTTGCTCACCTCAGCACCGACACCCTCCAAGAATTAGGCTTCTGCTCTTCCTGACTTTACAAACTCATACTTTCCAAACACAACCTACCTGCTATATTTCTTCACCCCAAAGCTGGACAGACTCCCTGTGATGCTCCATTAACCAACTTAAGGGATAAATGCAGAGAGATGTCAAGTGCTCTGTCTTCCTGGCTCTCCCATGTAGTACTACTCAGAGGCTCATGGGGCCAGCTGGTGGCAGGCACTCAGAGGCACTATAACATCACACATACAGCAAACTCAGTAAGGGACTAAAAGCAGCACAACAGCAGAATTGGACAGCGCAGAGGCTGCATGGGGTGCACTTAGGGAACAACATTTCACTTTGTTTCCCTTGCCTCAGAAGGTGATCAAGAGCTTTAATAAATGGAGTGGGATGTCATCTGGTGTTACTGCAGCAGCAGCTTATAAGGACATCTCTTGGCATACACTCACTGAGGACACCCCCAGGCTTAGAACAAAAATGCAAAACTGACTACTGAATTCTTACTTAAGTCAGGAAACAGAAGTGGGGTGGAGAAAGCTGTGCTAGCAAGGACCAGAGTACTCAACACAGCAGCCTGTGAAGGGATAGATGGGAGAGGCCAGACCCCTCTAATTGCCTGTCACTCCAGAGACACCCTTTTCCCTATGTGATCTTAGCCCCCCAGCTAAAGCACTAACTGAACTGGGCCCTTTGAAAGTAAGCCCAAAAGAGGCATAGTGATAGGCTGAGTGACCCTCAGGAGCCCTAATGTTACACTTCAAAGGTCTGCTGTGCAAACTGGTTAAATTTCCCCAACTTTCACAGCACTGTGTCAACTCAGTCATAGCCACTTGCTGTAGGATTTTAGGGTGCTCAGCACCAGACACTGAACACCTCCTGTGTGTTCATGGATTTGCAGAGGGTTTTAAAGATGGGGAAATTGAGGTGCAGAAAAAACAGATGACTTATCCAAGGTCAGGCAGGACGTGTAGTGGGAGTCCTGGCTCAGTTCCAGGCTCTAAAGCCTAGTCCAGTGTCTCTACCACAAGAGCATTGGTTGACGCAGATGTGTACCAGGAAGGGAATAGGAGGTGGCGGTTTGGGTGGCATGTAATGACCTCACCCCCCACAGCTGGAGGAAGGTAGTGGTTAACATCTCCTGTCCTGTGCAATGCTGGCTACTGTAGTAGAGAGCAATGTGGGAGGCACAGGTGGGGGTAGGCATGTGGCCAGAGCCCTTGCACCATTACAGTGGCTGAGACATGGCAAAACTCCAAAAATGTGGAGCTTTCTACCTCCAACAGATAAGAGAAGACAATACCCTAAAGGACCACAGCAGCATTCCTGAAATGCCCTTGTTACTGCATCCCAGCTCTTGAACTGACTCCCTCAGCTCTGTCTTCATCTTCCCCAATTCCCAGCCTGTTCTCTTGACCCTCCTTCCCCTCTCCCCTGGAAACTACAAACACAGGCCTTGCAACCTACCCCATTCAGTTCTACACCCTGACTCCTCCAGTCACACCCCTGCCTTACCTTCCCAGGCCAAACCAAACCCCAACCTCCTTCCTCCCTGTTGGAAGAGAAAACTAAGGGTGTTGCAGATCTGTACTGGGGAAACAGCAAGGGTCATTCAAATGGCAATCCCCTAGCTTAGTTTTGGGGGGGGGGGGGGGGGGGGGGGGGGTGCTGTGCTACCAGATGTGCCCCTAGATGCTGCTGGCTGTAGGGACATAAAATATACATGGAAGAACATAACAGAGCAGTGGTTCCCAAACTGTGGGTCACAACCCCAAATGGGGTCACAACATCAGCGGATGGAGGTGGGAGGTTGTGAATGAGGAGCCATGCTGAAGAAATGGAGTCATGCTAAGGAAAAAAGTTTGGGAAGCACTGAGTTGAGCTAGTGCTGTGCTACCAGATGTGCCCCTAGATGCTGCTGGCTGTAGGGACATAAAATATACATGGAAGAACATAACAGAGCAGTGGTTCCCAAACTGTGGGTCACAACCCCAAATGGGGTCACAACATCAGCGGATGGAGGTGGGAGGTTGTGAATGAGGAGCCATGCTGAAGAAATGGAGTCATGCTAAGGAAAAAAGTTTGGGAAGCACTGAGTTGAGCTAGGGTATTAAACTCTGGGATCCATTCCAGTGGGGCATCGGACTGTCCATATCCTGTACTATCCTGCTGGCCTGTGAACATTAAACAGCAACCACACTCTGCCCCACAGCTGCTACAAAACACACAGAGAGCTGATAATAAGTAAAACCCAGAGAGTTTTAAGACATATAAATGAAGTATTTTAGAGATGACAGAACTCTATGTCTGGTATGGCTTCAGTGTCCTCAGACATGGGGTTCTGATGTGGAGACCCCCAGTTTCTGAACCTTGCTGACATCATGATATACAACCTGGCAACATTTCAGAGAAACTCCCAAGAACTGCCCATCAGATCTCCATGGGAGACAACCAGATCCAAAACCAGACCTTCAAGGCCAACCTGAGGCTTGGAGTCTAAATTCTTCCAACAACAGGCCCATGGCCTCTGGTAACCCCACAGCCTGCTAATACAAGCTTCATAAACTGCTCTGACATCCCCATGGAAACAGAGTGTGAGGTCATAAACAGGGGATTAGCACCTCCTAACACTGAGCAAGGGAAGGGGAGGTTTTCAGTTCACTCACCAATGGCCAGGGGCCTTTCAATACTAGTGGGGAGAGGGGAGTGGGGGATAGGACACCAAGGTAGAGGAAGATGAGAGCTTGTAGCACAGGAAGGGCAAGCCAAGGGCAAGCAACAACTGAAGTCAAAAGGGGAAACTGGAGACAAGGCAGAGTGCAGCATGCATGCATGCCTGCAATGAGCTCCTTCTATCCATGCCCGAGCTGCAGGTTTCCCCTGTATGTTTGCCTCAGGGTGCTGCACCAACACCTGTCACCCATTCCTGTTCTACCTACTGCCATTGGTGGGAAGGCCGGTAGGATGTGAAGAACAGAAAGGGAACATTATGTGCCTGGTCATGTCCTAGTTCTGTATGGGTGGATGAGGTGTAGTTAGTCTTTGTAATGTTGGCAAGAAACCATCACCATCACCTTGCTGGGGTCACCTGACCCCCAGTTATCTTTCCTGCTTGGCACAGGGGGCCGGGCCCAATTATCTTCCAAGGTCCCTTCTGGCCTTACAATCTATAAATCTATGAACCACAACATTAGATACTTCCTTCTCAGAAGTGCCACCAACCCTTGTTATAGGCATGGGGTTCTGCCTGGCTCTGTAGGTCTGGGCTGTCCAGTTCAGGAGAGAATCGCCTTCCCTTCTCCAATCCCCACAAAGAAAGAGACAAGTCAAGGCTGTTTACCTGTTGAGTTTAGGCTTGGCTTTCTTGGGAACAAACCCTTCAGGTAGGGGAGGCTTGTGGTTTGGCAGCAAACCTAAGAGAGAAAAGGAAAGGTAAGAGATTTTGCAGTAGTCCCTTGGTACCGCACTGGTATTTAGCTGGGAGATCTACAGAGAAAACCCAGGAGATGCTGTAGTTCAGAACCAGTCTTTCCTCAGAATTAATACTGAGTCAGTGTCCTAGCTTAGATCAGAGGGACAGTACTGTTGGAAGTGTTGCATTTTAGTTGAAACTTATAATCAAAGACTCAACTACATGTGAACAATGAAGACACCACCATGGTGCTTTTTCCCCAGAATAAGGGCATCAATATCTATTTAGTTCCAGGATGACAAGCTACCCTCTCAAATCTGTTGCCATTTATCGTGGATTCAGCAGAAGGAACTTCGCTTACTGGATATTTCCACCGTTATCTTCAGGTGGCAGAGCTAGACAAGGACATTAATATTAACTGGCTAAGAGGAGGCTTGCACTAAAGCTCACCATTTCAAATGCTGTCGTCTCAGCACTGGTTACTGGGAAATGAAACCTTCCCCACAGATTTCTGCAATGGTGGACTAATCTGCAGCCTGGGATTAAGGTGTGCCAGAGAGGTCCAAGGGCTGGGTGACAAAAAGGAGACTGCTGGAATTCCTTCATTCCTGGCAGACAGTGATGAGCAGAATGCCTATAGCCATCATTGTGTCCTGACACTAGGCAGCCTGCGAATGAGGGTTCCCCCCAGGTTTTCACCCTCTTTCACTAAGAATTAAATGTCACCTAAAGGGAGCATGAAGCTTGTCCCAGAGGGGACAAAGTACCTGCTCGTTGAGCCATCTTCACACACACGACAATCTTCTTGTGCTCTTCCGGACATAGACCTGTGATCCTCCGGGGCAGCATTCCTCCATCAGAACGGATGAACTGACTCAGCAATAAGACATCCTGAGAGAAAGAGGTAAAACTATTAAAGCCAGAGTCTTCCTAGCAGCTACAACTCTTAGGTCGGAGAGGCCCCTAGCGCTATGTATGAGATTCCTTCTAACATGCATTACCTTGCATTTTGTCAGCAGTGACTTTCATCAGTCATCATGCTACCTATTGGCTCTGCTTTCTCTGTGGATTCCCTAGACTTAATGAATGGGAGTAATTATGCCATCTACAATCTTTGCCACTTCACAGTTTCCAGACTGTGATCTGTTGTAATTTGCACACTACGTATCTAGGTAAGTACACAACTCCTGAAGGAGGGTATACTTTTTAACTCCTCATAAGCTGCTTTAAAGTCACACATCAGAGTTTGAGTTCAGCCATGTCTGGCTTCTCCCTTGGGCACTCAACTATAGGATTGTTCTCTACTATCCACTCATAGGAATGCAGGACTGGCAGGCACCTCCTGGGTCAGAGCACAGTCCTCAATGCCTTTATCCAGTTTCCCACAGCAGAATGCATCATGTCCCCTGGGCACAGTGTCCCTTGGGGGTGAAGACTACTCCATAAACTGGTCGATCATGACAAGGTGAAGCTTTTCATAAGAGACTGAACCATGACCTTCAACCTTTTGGCTGTGCTTCCATTAGGTGGGGCTGTTCAAACAGGGACCTTACATTGGGAAGAAGCAGCTGTGGTACCAGCAAATTCTTGGGAGTAGACTGGGGATTCAGTTGGGATTCAGGGACCTTTCAAATTATGCTGCTGTTAACCCTACAGCTTAGGATCTCTAGAAGTGTTAAGCATTATTTAGCAGTTGTTGCATTCAGGTCAACAAAAGAAAGAGTCAAGCATTCAGATACAAGCTTTCAATTTCCACATGCAGCAGAAATGCCAGCACATCCCTCTGGCCAATACTGACACACCCCCTGGATATACAGACATCTTCATCTGTTGGTCCAAGGGTCCTCTGCAGACCCTGTTCTTGGTTTTTTTCCCCAATCAGTTGGACATTCCCTGCTAACTGACTCAACCTGCTGACTGGGAGTATATGTCTCCGTTGCAGTTGTAAACATTTTCATCTTCTGGGTGGACAGACTGTGCACATATTGCTGAGAACCCGAAGAGACCTGACAGCAGACAAAACTGCATCATATGGATCCACACAAGTCAGACACCCTTTGACATAAAGCAATGCAAGAGAATGCAGAACGGTTGCATTTTGGGGTAGATAACCCTAGCACTCTTGAGCACTCACAGACCTGCTTTGCCCCCAGCCTCTAAGCAGACTGGAGAAATAATTTGGTGCTCTTCAATTTCACAATGATTCCTTTAAAACTTTTCCTGCTCCGTTTCCTTCTCTTTTCTGAATCCTTATTAGCCTGATGGTGCAAGCAAAATTGATCTATGCTATGCTATGGTCAAGTTAATACAAGACGCACATCACAGAAATCAGCTATGTAGGTTTATATACTACATCCAACACTATGGTACCAGGCAAAAATTAGTACTAAAATGAACTGTTGGGGTAACAGTGTGTGCCGGGTGCTATGGCTGAGGCGATAGCACCCCATTCACACAAACCTTGTTGTAAAAGAGAGTTTAGAGATTTTTTGGTTGCATTTTGCAGTGTAAGTAAACCTGCATCAGAGAATCCAAGACTCTGTTGCCATTTACCTCCCTGCAACCTTCCTATGATTCCTTTGTTTTAGCTCCATCCTAATCTCTTTATTCAGAACCAGACCCTTTATATTAAATAGCTGGTGTATCTTATTGCTAATACAACATAATCAACAACCTTGTGGAGTGATGATCTATCCAGAAAACAGGAACCACAAAGCTTATGGAATCTTCCACCAGTAAGCCTCAGTGCTGAGGACAAAAAAGAAGTATGGTGACTGTGGACCAGTTAATATTTGGCCTAGCGCATGTTGGCAATAACAAAATGGCCAATTATGCTACCTGTATTAGTAGACTATGGCTGTTTGCTGAAATGGACTGGAGTCAGTGATCTGGGACAAGACTCCATGTCATAACTCCTTCAGTCATCCAATTCTCCCTAGTACCAACAACTTTCTCATCCAGCAGACAGCTCACTTCACTAACTGATTAGAGGAATTCAAATCTGAGTGCCTAGGAGGTTAAAGCTTTCCAAATTTTTCTATTAGTTTTCCCTATTGCTCCTTGGGGAGATTGAAGGTGGGAGTTAATACTAAGTTTGAAGCTGCTTGAGTCTCTAACATTGGAAAGCCAAAGTAGGCCATAGGCTTTCATGGGGTATGGCATAACCATGGGATATCCTTTAGCACCCCTGCCTGGGGTATGTGTGGTCCAAGTACTGCTATTCCCTGTGGAGCCACAGGGTTGATATCAACAATTTCTATGCAAAGAGGGAAAAGACTGGGGAAGATGCTCTTTATATCTCTCCAAGTCATTTGGTTTGAAGTGCTGCACACTTGGACAAAGATTATGGCACTTTCAAAGACGAGTCCCAGGTCTGACACGCCAGGTGCCTCTCCCAAAATACTGAGATGCATCTTACTGAAAAAAGACAGCAAACAGGTATAGTCAAATTTCAGAGAGGGTGGAAGGCAGGGTGGGGAGGGACCCAAATAAGTATTATGTAGATCAGTTACAGAAAAAATATTAAATCTGGCAAGTTCGTGTGTTGCCGTCATGTTCCATGAAATTAACATTCTGTGCTAGTGGACAGCCAAGGCTGGAATCACAGATCTGCTTTAATCACTTGACAGTTCCTCAGAGAGGCTGGACCCAGATTCCCACCCCTGTAATCTGCAGCATCTGATGAAAACAACTTGGACTGAATTAATCTAGGACTCATAGGCAAAGGCCTCAGCTTGGTCTCCCTTATGTGTTGCCAAAGAAAGATGACATATTTACTGCCAACTTCAACTGAGATTCAAAGCAGAGAAGGGGGGAAAACGGATAAACAAGTGTAGCCTTTACCTCTGACTGTGTGCATGAACTGGATAAACAAAACCATGCACAAATGGCATGCTCCATCCCAAGGGCAGTTGGCTGAAGTGTAGCACAGATGCAATACCTGCAACCACCTTCAGTGCTAAGGCTGTTGGCTCATTTGACAGATTTTGCTAACACCCTTGTTCTTCCTGGGAACCG
>NW_005842763.1:610809-611389 GCF_000455745.1 Alligator sinensis
GCACTGAGTTGTACCAGACAAGTTTGCCAGTCTTTAATTCAGGTTACATAAGAATCGACTTTCTTCCTCCTCCCTTACTCTTGGGAGTTTCTCCAGGCATTATGTAACAGGGAGGAGGATGGGGGCTGAAGCTTCAGCTGCAGGTTCCAATCTAATTTCAGATTGACAGAAAGCAAAAACTAGTCTCTAACGGCTACTAAATGGCTATTATATGAAATGAACTAGGGGTCCCAATCTCAGTGGATGAACATCCTCATGCATAAGCCACTACAGTAATTGGCACCAACTATCTCCTCTGCCACAAATCTCAGTAAGACCAAGGGCTGAAGAAACAATGGAGACTGCCCCTCTGCAAGGCAGGGTTGAAAGAAAAAAGATTCCAACAAAGATATCCGCATTCAAGCATGGCTAACACTACAAGTCTCAATTCCTGCTTTCACAATAGTTTTACTTTCTTTGCTGGAATTTGCAGCTCCTCCCAATTTAGAAATGTCTACAGCTTTAGCACACATTTTTGATGTTCTTCTACACTCTCTTGAATATAACACCAGACCACACTGAACTCTTCCCTCTCTTTCCC
>NW_005842763.1:611420-642928 GCF_000455745.1 Alligator sinensis
AATCAATTTGATCATTTATTACAGCATTCAATTTAAGGATAATAATACCCTCTGGTCTATACTCAATTCACTGACAATGCTCATCTCCTTGATTCATACAAAAATAGGGCCAGAAAGGACTACAAGAGGTCATCTAGTCAGAACCTCTTACTAAAGGCTGGATCATACCTGTAATCCCAGATAGGTAGAATTAATTAAATTCTTACAACTTAAATTCTAACAACCTCTCTAGGTAATCTGTCACTCTCATAGTGAGAAAGTTCTTTCTAATATAGGGGTGGGCCGCATCCGGCAGGTGAGGGGCCACTTTTCCCCACGCTCATCACAAGCTTCTTCCCTGCTGGTGAGCACAGGGATCTGGGCTCTGCGCTGCCCTCAGGCTGTACCGCGGGGCTGGAAGGCACTGGGTGTGAGCGGGCCAGGAGCCAGTAGGAGCACAGGGCCCGCACTGGTGTCCAGGGGCCAGTGCCGGTGGGGCCCAGAGCAGGGTGGCAGGAGCACAGGGTCCCAGCTGGCAGGGGCTCTATGGAGCCAGGCCAGCTCCCCACTGCCTGCTGGAGCAGCCCACCCTAGCTCCACGGACCCCTGCCAGCCTGCGCCACGCTTTGGGCCCCGCTGGTGCTGACCCTGGGACACTGGTCCCCAGACATTGGGACGTTGGTCCCAAGATGGTGACCAGGGGGCGGGGCATCTGTCAAGGGGTGGGGCATCTGTCAAGGGGCAGGGCTATCTATGCGGCTCTCGACAGCCTTCCAAAACTGGGTAAATGGCCCTCTGCTCAAAATAATTGCCCGCCCCTGTTCTAATATCTAACCTACATCTCCCTTGTTGCAACTTAAACCAATTACTTCTTATCCTCTCTCCTGCGGACACAGAACAATTGATCCCATCCTCTTTTAATAACAGTCTTCAGACACAGAAAGCTGTCAAATCCCACTCAGTCTTCTCTTCTCTAGACTACGTCATCCCAGTTTTCCTCACATTCTAGCCAATTTAAACCTCCAAGTAAGTTTTCATCAGACCCTATGAGATACTTCAGTGAAAGTTAGACCTCGAATTTACTGGAACCAAAAAAAGTAAAAATTTTTGTCTGGCATGATTTTTCCTGATCGTGTTTTTTTAATAACCTACATAATATTACTCCTTGTTGTTCCTGGCTCTGATATTCTGTGAGCGCTTTGTAATGTTTTCCTGTTTCTTTTTTGCGGGGAATTTACTAAATTAGATTTACCAAATGGTAGATTTCAGGATCACTCTTTTGTTTTCCAGATACTTGGTACCTCATCTGTTATTTTCAAATCCTTTGGTGCCTCCTCAGTTTCTCATGCCTTGCAAAACAGAAAATGGAGCAGTTTGTTTGTTAGCTAACTCCCTAAAGAAGCTGTGGGATGCATGTGATCCAGACCTTCAATTCAATGTCTAAGTATTTCCTTACCCGCTTTTTTTTTTTTTTTTGGCAATTGCTCATTTACAAGACTGTCAATGTTACCTAATTATTCAAACTTTCCCTTTCCTTAATTTTCTTCTCACAGATATATTTGAGTAGCTCAGACATTTTGGCATTTCAGCCTCTTCCTCAGTAGTGGACTTCTTTACTCACAAGCATTTCTTTTCCTCCAGATGTATTTGTATCTGTATCTCCCTTAATCCCATTGGCATTAATTTATTTGGCATTTTAGTTGCCTTATCTTTTAACTGTGCACTCTTGTCTGGCTCCCTTCCTTTTCATTCTCAGTACACAATTTTTGTTTGATTGTTGGGATTTTAGCTGTTTTATTTTTTAAAACCACATCTTTAAACAGCCTCTTCTTATAAAACTACATTCTCCAAGTCTTATATCCCACATAGAGTCATAGAGAAGTAGGGCTGGAAGGGACTTCCAGAGGTCACCGAGTGCTCTTTTTTCCCCAAAGACACTGTTGAGTTTTGGGCCTTATTGGATTCATACAGAAGTGGCATGCGTTGCAGCCCCTTTGATCTTGCAGGTTCCTCCTCCCTCCCTTCCTGCTCCCCGCTGACTGGTGGAGGGGCCCCGCTTGCAGCTTGCTCCTGACTGGCAGGGAAACAAAAACTGTGGTTTTAAATATGGTGCCATTTTGACTCCCTGATCAGCTGCAAGCAGTGGGGCTGCCAGGGACCCTCAGCCAATCAGCGGTGGGAGGCAAAAACAGTACCATATTTAAAATTGCAGTTTTTGCCTCCCCACCAATCAGAAGCGAACCATAAGCAGGGCTCCTCCACCAATCAGCAGCGGGATGGGGAAGGAAGGGGTGCCACAGTACATGCCACTTCCTCCATGAATTCAGTAGGGCCTTAATAATAGTGTACCATAGGATTTCCCTAGCACCTTTCACAATTTTAGTAATTCCTTCAGAGCAGTTTCCCCCCACCCAATATTTTCTTGAAATACATTCTCTTCCTATCAACACAAAAGGGGCTTCAAATGTGGACTGTTTCCCTTTGCAGGCAGAGCTTTAAGATGGGGGCATAAAATCCACTAGCTTCGTTTCATTCCTTACTATCCAGCTATAAAAGGTAGCTGATGGCAGCGATACATTTACAGCATTTAAAGAAGTCAAATTACTCTCTGGGAATGAAGATCTTGCTTTTGAACTTCCAAAAGTCAGAAATGTACCTGAATGAGACTACTATAAAACAGTTTTTTTTACCCACTGGAGTCATGATATATCTTTGACATTGGGCCTTGTTAGGATGCTACATCAATTCCAGATCAGAAGATGGGCAGTGAGGGATGCACATATGTTTCCACATGCCCTCTTCCTACACAAACTGCTTCAGACAACATATGAACAATTCAGATAACTACACAGCAGGACATTAAGGGCATGTTTCCACTGCAATGGTAGCAAGCCCCAGTGGGGTCACTTCTAAACGTGCCCTGCCCACCCACTCCCACACATATGCTCCACCTCCAGGAAAAGCCCAGTTGAGATGTTCCAAGAGCTGCTTTGAAGCATACTAGAGCTTGAAGGCCTGAAATCAGGTGCTGGGGCCAACCACAGAGCACCTTCATTGGTGTATTTATGGTTTTGGAACAGGCAGGTGCAAGCAGGAGGGCTGGATGTGCTCAGGGATATCCAGGGCAGGACTATTGCCACTGTGATGTAGAGGTGTCCTAGATTGCACAGAAGTAGCTATCTGTACTCAGGTGGAATTCAACTACATGTTTCAGGTATGGGCAAAGACAGCTGTGGCACTGTAGGAACCACTGACACAGGAAGTGGAGACAGCTGAAAATTTCTGTGATGCCCAGGAGGCTAAGAGAATAGCAGGTTGTGCAGTTCAGTAATGGAAGGCTAGGCTTAGCCATGAGAATAATCTTTAACTAGCTCTGTGACTTGGGGGAGGAACCTTTTCATGGATTACAACATTGACAAACTTACCTCATAATTGTACTTGTACTTCAGGTTCCAGCGACAGATGGGGCACTGACCAGAAGGGTTGGGAGGAGCTGATGCTTCAGTATGTTCTATTATTTTGCCTTCAATCTAGGAAACAAGTTGAAGGATAAAGTGATCATGTGGAAAGCACAGTCTAGGCTTATGCATGCCTTTGGGGAGCTAAAGAAGGTCTGTTACTTGAGATCCAACAGCATGCTCAGCACTGTATAAGGAGATAACCCCCAGACCGTGCATGTTCTCAAATCTAACTCTAAATCAGTGGTTACCAACCAGTGGATCTTGATCCACCAGTAGATCTTGGAGCCTCTTGTGGTAGATCTCAGAGCTTCTTGGAGTTGATTCAAGGCTGGGGTTGGGGGCTGAATGCCCGTGTGCATGCATGTGCACGCCCCAGCCCAGCAGGTCAGTCCATGGGGAAGGGAACAGGCGGGGGCTAGATTGAGGTCCCCGCAGTGAGGGACAGTACTGTAGAGGCAGGAGCAGGGGTAAGTTGAGTGGGGCCCCGGCCAGGTGTGACTTACTGCTGAGGAGGTGCGCCCCCAAATAATTTTTTCCCCTCTGCCTCGATCTGCCTCCCCCCCTTCCCTCCCGACAGACTTACCTGCTGGGTGGGGGGAGGGTGCATGGTAGATCTTGGGTTGCTTTTAAATGCCAAAGGTGATCTCCTACTTTAAAAAGTTGGAGACCACTGCTCTAAATTATATAATGATACTCCTATCCTGCCTTTAGAAAAATATTCCATGGTCTAGCACATCTCACTGCTAGGTGGTGTTTCCTGACTTTGCAGCTTAAGCCCTCTTAAAGAAACCTGCAAATGAAACGGTGGTGGGTAGAGGTTTAGGGGGAAAAAAAAGAGGTGCGGGCATTATTTTTAAAAAAGTCTTCAGCTCTTGAGCAAGAATCCTCTCAACTTTTAGCTGAATGGAAAGATAAGGTTAAACCTAGCAGAGCTTTTCTCCAAAATTAGTCAAAAAGTTTCATTTAAATAGTTGAATCATAGTTAAAAAAATTGAGCTCTATAACAATAAGTTGTATCTCAGCTATCAATGAAAAGTTAGGAAGGCAGTAGGACCTCAAGATGGCAGGAACATAATAAAAGCATGGATAATTAAAGCCTTGTGCCTTTTATGCACAGTTGGGCCAACAATATTAAATTTGTATGCCAAGGCTATGCCGAAAGCAAAGACTTCTTAAGTACCACTTCAGGGGCCTACTAAATATCACTCAGTAAATTTGTTTGCAGTAGCGAAAGCCTATCTAATTCTAAATGTCCGATACAGCTTATTCCTCCCTCCACACATTGTGAAGGAATGCCATGTTACTTTGTCAGAAAAAAATTAGCAGATTCAGACTGCCTGCTTTCAGACTCTGTCAGTGCAGTGTAATATCAAGTGGAGACAAATATTAAGTTTTCTGCAGCTGAGCCAGTGTCACTCATTGTGGTATGAGTTTCCAGAAATGCCTTCTACCACAACCAATGCTTGGGGTCTCTGCCATTTTTGCCTAGTGACTTCCACATGGAAACAATAGGGTCTGTTGTGGGTGGAACAACTCCCATCTCTCTCCAAAAGAGAACATGCTGCCAATTTTGCTAAGTTAGGTTTTGTTCAATTTGTGGTCATTCAAAAACCCTATCTTGAAGCTGAGAAGCTAGCCAAGCAAAGGCTGGTACCTAATCTTTTATTCCTGGGTAAGGTCATTTTGTGGCAAGTCAACTTAATAGTTTCTGGTTGCATCGTAAGCTTTGATTGTTGTCAGGCTGGGTTCAGACCTGATGATAGTAAAGACTGCATTAGTTGCTTTGCTGAATGATTTCATCCTGGGAACGGATATAAATTTCACCCCTGTGTTGATACTATATATAATTCCCTCTCGGAGAAAGTAGAGAGCGTATTATTATTTTATTTTTTTAGCTACTGCTCCTCCACTTCTGGCTACTATCATGTGCAGTTACCCCATATACTCACCGTGCATAGTGGCTCAGTGGGAGGCATAACGAGGCAGCACAGGCTGTGCACTTCCAGTATGCTAATGAAGCCCTGCCCTCTTGCATCTGAGATTTATTCAGCAGATAAACAGTAAATATGTCCCCCAACACTCAATAAAGACTGAAGCACAGCTGAGGACAAGCTGGCTGAAACTGCATCCAGGTAAGACTGAAGTAATGTTGATAGGGTGGGTCAAGTAGCAAGAAGTATGGCAGGGATTATGTCTGTCTCTGTAATTGATGATGAATGTAAACCATTTGTAATGAGATTCTGTGACTATCAATGGACCTTCCACTGCTACTGAAAAATTATACATCAGAAGTTGTCAGGATCTCCCCCGGTTCTACATCTGGCCAGACAGTTGTGACCATTTTATCCATTTTGGACACATTTTGTTATCTCAAGTCTAAATGATTCCAACATACTCTCTCTAGGGAGCACATTTCCTCTGTGAAAATAAAGACCGTGTAGAATTCAGAAATCCATCAAAGTGAAAGCCACTTGTTTATAAAAGAATAAACTGCTTTTAACATGGTGCTCTCCCTAAGGACATTCCAGTTTTGGGATTCATTCTCCCCACTGGGTTGAAAAAGTCTCAGACTATGGACCTTCCAAGCATGCTGCTCGATCCTCTTTTGAGGGAGAAAAGACAGGTCTCACCATTCCCCAACTTCCTTGGTTGCTTTTACTCATCAGTCTCACATCAAAGGTATCTAGCAGCTTGGATAGGTCTTTTATTTTACATAATGAAACAGATCTAAAATACTGAACACGTGCACCATGAAGATGCTCAGGTTTCAATGAAGACATGACACTTATTAATGTAAAAATAACCAGAAATAATGTAAAAATCAAAACTTCCCAGAAAATGTGCCAACATTGCCCAAGCATCACTAGCAACTAAGAAAATCCAAATACACTCCTTTGCAATTCATCTTGAACTTCATCTAGTAATTCCCAGTTATTTCTACTGATAATGCTCCAAATAATCTCTTCCTTCTGACATTTACACTTTTCAATAGGGGTGCACCGATAAAGATTTTTCAGGGTGATATCAATGGCCAATTATTAACAAGGCATATCAGCTGATATGGATCTGACTGCCGATATGCATCCCGGCAGCTTGGAGAGCAGCATCTGGTTGGTAAGTCTGTGGGGGAGAAGGTGGGGGGGAAAGGTCACAGCCCCCATGGTGAGGCAGGGAGTGGGGCTTAGTGCTGGGGCAGGTACTATATAGTGAGGCAGGGCATGGTGTGGGATGGACCATGAGCAGCTAGTCCGGAGAGCGTGGGGCAGCTCCCACTGCTGGTGTATCCTGAGGAAGGCATGGAGGGACACGTGCCCCCTGGATCTGTGCACAGGGTGAGGGCAGGCTACTGTTGTGAGTTGGGGCCGGGAGTAGCACGCCAGGCTATTCCCGGCGGGGGGTTGGGCTGAGGCTGTGCATGAAGCAGGGGGCAGCAGTGCTGAGAGGGGATGTTATGGGGTGGACTACAGTCACCCTAGAATTTTCCATAGGCCCCCCCCGAACCCTCCTCCCAGTGACACTGCCACCCACCCTGCATATAGCCCCAGCCCAGCCCCCCTGCCAAAAAGAGCCCAACACCACCCCCACCCCACCCAGATCCAGGGGGCATATGCCCCTTTGTGCCTCCCCTAGGGTGTGCCAATGGCAGGAGCCACCCCTCGCCAAGCTGCTTGCAGCTCTGTCCTGCACCCTGCCCTGACTGGGAAGCGCCTGCCCCTGCCCCAGCTCCACTCCCTCCCTTACTGCAGGGCCTCGACCTGTCCTCCCATGCCCCTTCCCTGCCACAGACTTACCAGCTGGACACTGCTCTCCAAGCTGCTGGGCTGCATGCACACACACAGCATTTATTGGCAACGTTATCGTCCAAATCAGCCAAAAAAACGCTGATTACCAATAACGTCAATTTTGCTTTTATTGGTGCTGATACAATATGGACCCATGTATTGGTGCATCTCTACTTTTCAAACACCTGAAAGGTTTAGTTCCTTCAAATCCATTCCTTAGCCCAACTTTAGGTATTTAACTCAAATGTAGTAAATCAACCCTCCCACCCCTGTTAATTTTGGTGCTCCACTAAATTTGCAAATCTTTCTAACAAAATCCTCCAAATCTAACACTATGGCTGCTTACAACCTGCCCCCCCCAGCTTTACTGGAAGAAGTAGCATGTTAGTTCAACCCGGATCTGCAGCATCTGTATAGATTGGGTGCATCTGTGGGGCTTTTTGGAATTTTAATCTAAAGCTGGTTCAATCAGCTACTGGATAAGAGGCAAAAACGCCCCACTAAAGCACCCAATCTATATACAAGTTGGGCAAGCCAGGTCCAACTAACACGATGCCTCTTCTGGGCATGTGCTGGGCTTGGCATGGGAGCGCGCTGAGTTTAAAGAGCACATTTGTTTAATAACTCTTCTGGTATTTTGCCTGTCCTGACCCTGTAAGCATTTGCATGTACAGAGTTTAATGACATGTATTTATTAACATTTGTTTTATAACCTCACCCTCTCCTTTATTTTCACACAGTAATCTTCCCTCTCTAATCTGCCTGGGTTGATCTGTTTCGCTTAAGGAAAGACCTTAAATACTGACTAGGTCCCAAGTGCAAAGTTCAGATCACTTATGACCCAAAGTTACATACACATTCAAAATAACAAGCAAGTGTATTAGAAATCAGAAGCAAAAGGCATGTACAGATCAGGAAAGGGGGGCAGCAAGGTCTGAAATAGCAAGGGATGCTGTGAACCTAGATGGAGATGAACTAACAAGGTTATATGATGGAAGCTAGAATGGATCTCTGCCTAGACCCTAGTAGGTTTTGTCCCAGGCCACTTGTCACTCCTTTACAATAGCCCTGCATCTGAAAAAATCCTATCCCTGCTATCCAACAAACTCCCTCAGTCAACAAGATAGAGTTAAAATGGTGACTTTCAAGCTTTTTAGATTCAAGGCACCCCTCAGAAATGTCATCTCTTAACTTTCACTTATTTTTCTATAGGCAAAAAACAAGAGAGTAATTCTGTTATTGATAGGTCAGAACACCAGTGTTACAAAAAACCCTGATGAGTCAATCCTAGAAAAGTCAAAAGAATCTGTATTTCTCCCTGTACAGGAAAAACACAACATGGCTTTCAAGTAGTATACATGGTGATCTGGATAAAAAAGTAAGTACTTACAACAGTTGTATTTCCTTCAGTAACTTCCACAACTGCAGAAATAAAGAGGGAAAACAAGGTCACAGACTTGTTCAAGCTGGAGTATGTGATTTTTTATCAATAAATTATCCAAAACCATACGGGACTCTGATACCAAAAAACAATGCAACTTCGCAACAAAGCACACCACTGCTCTACTGGAAGGCAGAGTAGCATGCAGTTCTTTCAAACTGGGGACCTCTTATTTGATTGCTATTCTTGCAGTGTCTTTATATTTTCTTCAAATTTTTAAACTTTCCAGATGATTTCTAGTTGAAAGTTACCTGGATGCTGTTAGTTTTGATTTGAGAAGTCAGCAGAGACCAGCACAAACAAAAGCAATCTGAAAATACCCATGCATTTTACTTGCCTACCCAGATTCCAATTCTTTCCTAGTTAAAGCTTCTGCATATAGCAGCTGCAGCTTTCTTGCTCTCCTAATTGCAAAAGCACTTAGAATGGGGACCAATGCCTTACTTACTTCAGATGGGCCAGACCGAAAGAACAGAACTGTTGTGTCAACTTCTCCCACTCATAGCTATGGATAAGTAAAACTGAAATCCTTAATTCTTGCTAGTGTTAGAATGATGATGTAGCCGTGATGGTCCAGAAATTATGCTAGTGGCAAGGATTTGTTACAGGGCTATCTTCCATCAGACCAACTGCATAGGTAGGATAAGAGTTAGACAAGTTTTCAAATCAAAGGCATTCTTCCTTAGGTCTGCGCAGTAAAAATCAACATACCATAGTCTTTCCTAATTTGTGCAATTCTGAAGACAACAGATACTCACTGCTATTTCACATTGGTTACTAATGTGTTCCTTTGACTGTAATACCTAAATTAGTAATAGATTTTTTTTTTCTTTCCAACACTGGAGAAGGAAAAGATTATCTTCATTTTATGGCTGGGGATGGGAGAAATTAAGTGGCTTAATTGCACAATAATGTGCAAAGCAAGACCAGCCACAAGTGCAAAGTAATTATTGCACCATTAACTGGCAAATCCCATAATAAATGTAGACCAGCCACACGTGCAAAGTCATTATTACACAATAAAAATGACTCGCCAGCTATAAAGAGACAATCTGTTATGAAATTAGTACATGGAAATGCATCATGACTCTAAAGCTGCTTTCTAACCAGCTTTCATTTGAATACAGGTTTCTCTTGCTTTATGCAGGGCCTGTATGTATGAATTTGCTCTTATGTGATGACCCTTTTTATACCAAAAATTCATTATATGCAAGGTAAATTCACTCTTACATGATTGGTGTGGTGGAAGCCCGCAGTCAGCTGCTTTATGTGGTGGACTGTGGGAGTGACGCACACCAAAATACAGTCTCCTGTGTAGATTTGTGCTCCTCGCTTGTTGTCTGTGACATGCGTTTCTGTAGTTGCGATCCCCATGATGATAATGCCCTGTGTTTGTGTGTACCGTCTGCTGTTGGCGAGTACCAAATGTGTCTAAAAGTGGTAGCAATGGATCTGGGGGTCAGCACAGTTGAGGTCTTGGAACATATCCCTATCTGTTACATTGTAAAGTGGGTTCGCTTTATGCAAATTCGAGTGATACGCCGTTTTCCAGGAAGGCATGCACAGAACAAAGTGAGGGAAACCTGTAGGTAGCAGGGCCCCTAGTACCGCACTCTTCAGCCAGACTCTTAGCTGTGCATTTAACACCTGCAATACGATGTGAGGGGGCCCTACTACACGGTCAAGTGAAAGCTGGACAGAAACCAGCTATAAAGTCGTTACACATTTTCAAGCACTAGCTCGGTAGCCGCTGTCTCTCTTTATAGCTGGAGAGTCCATTTTATGGTGCGGTAATGACTTGGCATGTGTGGCAGCTCTACAATGATTGTGTGCCTCGCTAGTTATTGATGGGATAATTGCTTTGCATGGGCAGAGTTTAAATTTATTGCGCAATTGACATACATAACATATGTAACGTGTGGCAGGGGCCTCAGGACCTCGGCTTGTGGATCAACAGCCCAGCTTGCGACTACGGGATACAAAGGCCAGCCTCTGCAGGAGACAGGAGAGGCCACTAAAGGGGGCAGGGCTTGTCACGAAGCGCCCAGCCCTTAGCCCCGCCTCCCTCTCGCAGGTAACTCTGGCAACCGCCTCGCTCCAGGGCTTCTCCCCCCTCTCATCACAACGTCATCAAAGCGCGACGCCCCCATGCGTCAGTGCTTCCACAGGCCCCTCTAGAGATCTCCGCGCCCGAGGCACCCCGTGCAGGTCTGAGGAGCATGCGCAGTCGGGGGGAGGGGAGCCGACTCTGGGGGTGTCTGAGCGCCTGCGCGGCCCAGCCCAACCTCCCCCCGGCAGGCACCGACCCCCTAGGACTCACCCTGCCGGAGCCCGCGGGCCGGGAGCCGGGCGGCGGCGCCGCCCCAGAAGAACCCGGAGAGCAGCCGGTTCCACCCCACACGCAGCAAGCTGGGCGCCGCCATCTTGGAAACGGGCGTGACCTCACTTCCACTTCCGGGGCGCCCGCACCTCCAGCCTGGGCGGGAAGGAGGCGCAGTCGCCGGCGCCATTTTGGTGCGGGCTTCGCCTCCTCGGGCTGGATAGTGAAAACTCCCCCCTAGTGCCCTGACTGCGAAGCCAGGCTCTCTGCGGCAGTTCCCCTCAATAAGGATCACCCCCCCACCCTACATCTTCCCCAGCAGGAGGCACCGTCTGTCCTTCCATACACCCCTTCCCGCCGCCAGGGGCTCTGGTGCTGCTGCGGGGGAGCGCGAGGGTTTACAGGCCTCCTACTCCCCGCCTGCTCCGGTTGTCCCGGCTTTATATGGATGATTTGTGGCCGGGGTTCCTTGGCGCTTGATGCTTTTGAGGGTGCCACCATTTCGGTATGGTTTGGTGTGCCGTGAACAAGGTTTCAGGATAAGCCCAGAGATTTCAAATAGGAATCCAACGTGTTACTCCCGTTCTGACCTGTTCCAGCCTTTCTGAGATCTTTGCGGCAGAAGAATCGCTCTGTTGTTTTTTTCTGGGACGGTTGCCAGCCATCCAGGATTGCCCTGAGATTAGATATCTCCAGAAGACTGCTGAGAGTCACCTGGGAGATCAGTGGTAGGGTGTTCATTAAAATAAATATTAAACGTTGAATCCAATTTATACGGTAGTCCAGTGGTTTTTTTTTTAAAAATGTAACGAACATGCATCTGCCTTCCTGATGGAAAGTCTGTGCGTTGTAATCCATAACTGATACACGCCAGCACGCAGGCTCATTCGTGTTGTGTGTCTGGGAAAATTGGTGTTCCGGAAACCTGGAATAGATTGAAAAAAAATCGCTTTTTTTTCTTATGTATTTTTAACTATTTTTTGGTAGTCAAAAAGCACGTCAGAACCAGGAGCTGGCATTTTCTGAGGGGTGCCTCAAGTGGGATAATAAGGAATAACGGCCACAAATTGATTGAGAGCAGGTTCAGGCTTGATATCTGGAGGCATTACTTTATGGTTAGGGCTGCCAGGCTCTGGAATGGGCTCCCAAGGGAGGTGGTGCTCTCCCCTACCTTGGGGGTCTTCAAGAGGAGGTTGGCTAGATATCTGGCTGGGGTATTATGATCCCAGCACTCGTTCTTGCCCAGGGCAGGGGGTTGGACTTGATCTGTTCAGGTCCCTTCCGACTCTAGAAGCTATGAAGTGCCAAAAGGTTAAGGACCACTGCTTTGTGAGCATGAGGCTTTACAGTAGTAGGAGATTGTCTTGCTTGTCCAAGCTTTAGACCGCTGGTTCTCAACCAGGTGCCTTGAGATCCTTTCACGGGCACCACACAGTGTTGGTGTGGTCAGGTGTGCAAACACAATTTACAAGATAAACCCAGAGATTTTGAATAGGAATCCACTGTGTTAAAACCGTTCTGACCTGCTGTGCTGAGTTATTTGCAACAAAAAAACTGCTGTAGTATATTTTTTTGTAGTAAAAAAAGGAGTGAAAGCTAAGAGCTGGCATTTTTGAAGGGGTTCCTGGAGTCTAAGGATGGATGCCTCGAGTCTAAAAAGGTGAGAACCACTGCTGTAAACCCTATTGCCAAGCAAAACATTAACCCATTTCTGGTGCAGGAATAGTTGCCCTATGGGGAGTTGGCTTAGGAGCGTGATTAGATGCAGATACCACATTTTTATGAGTTTTTTAAATTACATTTTTTCTCTGTAAAAGATGTATGCTGGTAAGCAGGATCTGGCTGCACAAAACTGATGGGAAAGTTTGTACAATATCTTAAATTAGATCCAGTCTATGCAAATTTCCTTCTCCCTGCAGGCTTGCCACAAAAGGACAGAAAAGCAAGAAGGCAGAGACTGCTTTTCAGATGAAGTGGAGAGCAACAGTTGGGCAATGCAATGGTAGCTCAGCACTAAAAAGGACAAGGAGGCAAACAGCGTGGGAGCTTTTCAAGAGCTTCTTGAGATAATTTTGACCCTTGGCTAGAGATGTCTAGGCAACACTGTTGGGAAGCCGCTGGTCCTACAAAATGAGGCTAATAGTTGTGTAGATACAGTATTTAATTTGTTTTCCTTGCCCTCTCCAATAGCTTACCCCCAACTTCCTGGAGGAATTTAATTAGTACACATTTTAATGCAGAAAAGAATATTAGTTATGTTCATGCCAATTTTTGGGCGGACTATATTTTTTCCTCCTAGTGTTTACTTAATCTGAGAGCATTTTCTACAATAACTGTTAACAGTGTAGATTGTACAGTCCCAAGGATGCAAACAAATGATGTGCCAATTTGGGTAGAGGCCCGTTTTATCTTTCCGAGTTTGGAAATTTGTCATACTTCTGATTTCTCACAGTTTGGAAGCGGTTAGTTTTTGGAGTGGTTACCAAATTTGTTCATCTTCTTAAGCCCTTGTATTTAGGGAAGAAGAGAAGTAACATGGAATATCATCTATGTTGCAACAAGGGGAAAAGAAACGGAGGCTTTTTCTCAAACTTCTAACTAGCGACCATTCAGCTCTGGGCTAAGACCCTGTTAGTACTAACTCAAGCCATGCCTGGTCAGTACTTGAATGAGAAATCATCAAGGAAAACCTGTAGGACGCAACAAGTGACGGTGTTCATTCAGAAGTGAATGCTGTTCCTTCTAACTTAAAATGAAACCAATGCACAAAGGTGGTGTGTGTTTGGTAGGATGAAGATAGCAGCAGTGAAATGCTGTGTTTTACATGAGCTGAGAAACTGAGTTCCTGATTGCTTAGAGTGTTTAAAGATTTCATGGCTCATTCCTCAAAGAAAGGACATTACTTTTAGCAAAGTGTTGTGCAGTTTTCTAGGTGTCAGAAATGCTGGTGTGAGGCTTTATTTTCCTTGTCTGAACTAGCTTCTGTGTGTCTGTATTTAAAGGGTTGTTGTTTTGCTGTGTTTCACATTGATTTCCCATATTATTGCTTTCCATTTTCACCTGTAGGGCAGCTGGCCTGACCTTGCCAGTGGATGGCGTGAGTCTCCTCTGTATCAATACCTCCTTGTAAATGGCAAGATGCATGATTAAGAAGGTTGAGGCTCTTCCAGTCAGTCCTGATCAAAGAAATGAAGACATTAGACATGGAAAACCCTATTAGGTCATTTAGTTTCCACACACACCCATGGCCCACCCAGGTTTGTTCTCCACAGTATATTTTCCTGAAGGGGTCACTGCAGGTCAGCATTCAGCACTTGGATCCAGAAAAGCCCCTCCGACAGTTAGGAAACCTTTTGAATTTGCCAGTGAGTTGGTTGCAAAATATTGTTGTCTGCAATTGTTATCATAAATCATATTATGATGCTCCAGAGCAGAATGATCAGAGGCAAAAGAAAAGTGGTTTAAGATGGAAGACTGATTTTCCAATATTTTAAATTAGGCAACTCATTCTGTTTCTACAATATTATTTGTTAACAATATGTTAACAAAATACAAACTTCTTAAAATAGTACCATAATTTTAAAGACCATCCCTTGCCACTTAATCTGTATTACAGCATCCCTGCTCCAGGCAGCTGCCCACTAGCAGGGAAGGGGGCAGTGCAGACGAGAGCGAGAGAGAGGTTATTGACTCTTACCCTAAGGCAAAACTGGCACTTTGAATAATAATCACAGTACATTTTTGTAGTTATTTTTATGGTATCTATATATGCTACAAATCAAATAGTCACTTAATTTTGCAAATACTTTTGGAAAAGTAAAAGACTAGGAGTGTATTTTATACATTGTGTTTTATTTATAGTCCTCACTACTTCCATAGAAATGTTATCAGTTAATGTTACTCTTAGTTAAGTATCATTTAGCCATTCCAGCCAAGTGCAGTGGTAGCAATGGTCCAATTCAACAAATAGCTTAATAGTCCATAGGCCACTACAGTTCATAAGCTGTTCTGAGCATTGATGAATAACCCTCATCTGGGTTACTGTGAGGTTTGTTTCACAAACAAGGGTCTGGTGTGCAGGTAGAAGTTAATATAGACTGGCAGCATACCTTAAATGCTTAGACTTTTGCAGAACTGGCAATCATTTTCCTCTTACGGAACAGAGCGGGGAAGATGAGAGGGGAGGTTATTGAGACAGAAATGGGGAATTAGGGTTATGAAATGATGATGGAAGGCAGAAAATCAGGAGGAAGATACTAGGAAGGGAGGGGAGATGGCACTACAAGTGAACAACTTACTTGAAAACAACTTGTTTATATTTCCAAGGTTTTCTTCTTTTCCCAATGGATACAGTTATTTTTCAAAGTAAAATAACGAAGTAATAATTTCATTACATTTTCCTTCCAAGATTTCAATCTAAGTATAAACAAGTACAATCCAGTGGGGAACTCAATCCAACGTCCTTTTGCAATAGCACTTCAGCCTGAAAGTTTTTTCTCTATTATATATTTCAGCTGCTACTGTCTGTGGCTTCTTTAACTGACATCAACTGACATGTCTCAGAGAAAGTTTTCTCAGGTGGAAGAGGCTTTTTGATCCCTGAAGTTTCTTTCTGGCTTCTGAGATTTTCATAATTAAAAAAATACCTATGGCTTTTGTCAGCTTTTGACTTTTTTGTATGGGCAAGCAAACGTGATGGCACCAGCTGAACGAGTTGCCTTGTGAATCTTGACTTCTGCCACTCTTAAAACTTAGATTGTATGAGAGGATGATAGAGAACAGAAACTGAGCTACAACACTGAAGCAACCAGACCAAAGAACTCTCAACAAGCACTTGAGTTTCTCTAGGAGCAATGAGGTTTCTTTCTTTTCCAGCCCAAGTGAAAAAAAGGACTTAAAAAAATAAACAATAAAAAAACAGAGTTGAGTTCATAATGGTCCACTCCGGCATAGCAGCTGCTGTACTGTAGTTTGTCCATTGTTATCAAAGCACAAGCAACGTTAATTTGCAGATAAAATGGGTACATAAAGATTAGCTGGTCTATAAAATGATGTCTGTGGTATGTGATCTTGTGTCTTGAGACATTTCCATATCTCTTGCTCTTTTCACTGTGACCCCTTTATGACTATTAAATGGCATGATAAAACTGCATTACCAATGACCATATTGGGAGTTCTGACAAAAATGAGGCAGGGTGGTGACAGATGTTTAGCTTTACTTCAGCAAGAGGTGTGTTCAGGGATGAGTTCAGGAAGGGAGCAGAAATCCACTTGGTCCTCCAAGTGTCCTCAGACATCATTGTGTGTGTGTGTGTGTGTGTGTGTGTGTATATATATATATATATATATATATATATATATTTCATGTGGGCTGAATCTTATGTTTGTCCCTCACTGAGGGCCTCGGAGGGCCAAAACCAGTAATCTGCTATAGGAGTGGATTTTGAAGTAGAATCATCTTCCCTTTTGTTATTACTAAAGTCCCAAATGCACCTATGAGGTCCTCCAGGCAATGTGTGCAAATCCAACCATCCCCTAGCTTTCTTTTTGGTGGTCTTATATCACCATAGAAACTGCTTCTCTGAATATCACTGCTGTGCCGAGTCTGTGCTAGCTCCCAATAACTTTCTGGGTGCAATTCAAGGTGCTGACTTTGACTAATAAGGCCCTAAATGGTATGGGACTTATGTACATTAAGTGACTACCTTCTCCCTTATGTCCTACCTTGATCCATAACATCAGCCAAGAGCAACTTCCTGCAAGTACCATCTGTGTGCCAAGGTCGCTTGGTGAAAACACATGGGAGTTTACTCAGTTGTAACCCCTCTGCTCTGGAACTCCCTCCCCTCTGTGTCCTGCCAGAACCTGGCCATTTTCAAAAATTGCTACAAGACCTTTATCTGGGCAGGCATTTGGCCAACAAGGTTAACCTGGGGTACTGTTTGTAGATTTCTTTTATATAAGTATATATGTTCTTTAATATTGTATCTGCTTGCATAAGTTATTTTGTTTTTTTCCTTGTAAGCTGTCCTGAGCCCTTTTGGAGCACAGGCATCTAATAATAAATAAATGCATCTTTAATGTGGGCATTTATAAGCTTCACCTTCTCAGGCTCTGAGTGAAGGAGGATCCACAGGCCCAGCCTTGAAATGCAGAAAGATCCACATCCTCAGCCTGATCCCTGCAATAAAACCACATAGAGCACCAGTGGCAAGATATGCACTATTTCTTGAGTGCAGAGCAGGCTGTGCACTCCCAGTGCCAGGAATTAGATGTCCAGCCTTTTACTGCAGCAGGATTTACATAACAGGGCATAGGGTAAGAACTGAAACCTTTTTGCAAGAGGGAGTGCCAACTGGAGCTATGTACTTTGAGGATGCTATTAGAATGACAAAGTGTACAGAGTCCATTTCTCACACGTCTCCAGGTTTAGTTCTACTACCCTGGAATGGAGAAATACTGTGCTCCGATGTTAGAGCATTATGGGACATGATAGAGAGACCTCCAGCAGGGTTTTGGTGTTAATGACTCCTCCAGCCAGATGGCTTCAATCTGTTGACCAATTCTCAGTGCTTTGTGTGAGGTCTGTATGCAACTTAAGTGGAGCCTGTTCTCAGCTAGCCTTGCCTATTCATTTTGTCTTGCCCTCCTTCCTATGACCTTTTGTGTGCTCAGTCTTCTTTCTTGCCATTATGGAACATTATGCTGAAACCCTGCAACATAGAGTCCAACAGAGGTTGTCCCAGAGCCCTTCATCTTTTGGAGATTTCAGCCATTTAAGCCTCTTCAGTATTTCTTAGATCAGGGCACACAGGAGTAGTTACCTCATGGGAGCAGCAAACACCATGGTCATGTTTCTTTTTGCTACAGTTTCCCAGGTGAAGTCAGAAACTTAAAATCATGGTGCTGCTAGTACCACCTAACCTTGACACTGTTCTGTACTGGGTGGAGCCTTGACATAAAGCCTTAATGGACAGAGCATATTTTATCTGGACCTAGAAATCACTTTGCAAATCCTGAGAGAAATAGGTTTGATTTTCTGGCAGTATTTGATTCTGATTCAACTCAGAAAAAAAAAGTCCCACAATAGAAAAACCTTTCTTGGTATTTTGGAAAAAAAAGTACTAATGAAACCCGAACTCCTCTAAAATTTAAAATGACAAGGAAATACTAATCATGGTGTACTTGCATGTGGGTTGTGATGGTGTGTTTTTCTCTTTCCCCATTTATTTTTCACTCTGGAAAAGCCTCTGTAGTTGGGATGATGTTTTGGGCAGATAATCAGATCGGTTGACTGGAATTCTAGAAGGAAGTCCAGATTGTTAGGCTACTCAAGTCAGTTGACATCAGTGCTAATTGTGTTTTTTCTGCTTCCTGTTCTTTAACATCCCAGGTTTCCACTGATTATTTCTTAAAGGAATACACAGAAAGGGATTTACTCTTTTCCTACTCAGGGGCCTGCAGGAAATTTGGAAGCTGTTGTGAGATGTAGTAGCACTTGTCTTCTCGCCAATTAGATGAAAACACTACATGCCATTGCATTTCTTAAAGCTTTGTGATATGAATTACTCCACTGCTCAGGGTCGTCAGAGTTCATTGCACTCCAGCACTCGACTGTCTTGCACTGTTCCTTCCCTTACCTCTTCCTGGAAGTATCATGAAGTGTATACATGGTAGGGGGAGGAGAGACTGAGGATCTGACCCTTTGCATGAGACTTCAAAATGGAAATGCACTGTTATTTGTACAGAGACAGTCTTGTGCATGGTGTCACACAAGGCTGTGTCGTAAAGATAGCAAGGGATCGTCCGCAAAAAGAGCTTTAGGCTATATCCTCACTGAGTGAATCAGAGGAGGATGAAGCTGTCAGAAGAAAAAGCTAATCTTTTAGCAGAGATGAAAGTGAGATACTGGGGATCAGAGAGTTTAAATGGATGTGCATAAAACACACTTCTTTTCAATTTGGCCAGAGTCTGATGGCTTTTTTTATGAGCCTGGCAAGACAACTGCAAGTTCAATGTTTGCTCTTGCAACTGCAAAAATGGACTTGGAATGATATTCAGAAGAGCACTAGAACTCTTTGTCTATCATTTGGAGAAGAGGCAATGAGAGCCTCTTGAACAGGGACAAATACAATTCAGCAATAAATCAGTACAGCTGCAGTCCATACCACAGGATATTTTTCATTGCCACAGGGGAGAATTCAGCTCATCTCCAGACAAGATTCTGACTTGAGTTAGTATTTATTTCCTTTGTTGCAGATGTGCTGTTTAGTGATGGATGGGGTGCGCTAACCTTCTACTTTTCACACCTGGTTCACACCTGTTGGAGACATCATCCCTATTGCTCCACTGGGCAGCAGCTCCTGCCTTTTGTACAACCACCATCCCATGCTGGAATTAGAAACCACATTCTGGATTAGGGAACAACTTTGGGATTTTTAGGGGTTGTTTGGGTTTTTAGGGGGAGGGGAGGTTGTGTGAGAGTGAAGGCGAGGAGGCTAATAGTTTTGTTTTATTCTTAAGTGGATATTCATCCCAAGGACAAGAGTCATTTCACAGTAAGCTATCCCTCTCCAACAACTATTTGGCAGCCCACATATGAAAAGAATTGGGAGTTTTTGCTCATTTCTAGTGCCCATATCTCAAAAACCTACTTTGGCAATTGGTTTTAATTCGTTTCATTCATAGCTGCCTTCATCAGATAAGTCATGGGTTAAATGCACCACAGAGACTAAACTGGAAGTATCTTGAAGTGTGCCTTTTGTACAGGGAGTAGACTTTGTGCTCTCAGGCTGTGAATGCAGCAGCATGAGATTCAATATAATTATTTTAGAAGTCAGAACAAATGGCACTGTTTGGCATTATGTTATGGCTTTTTTCATGTATGGATGCATCAGAAATGGGATGGAGAATGAAATGGAAAGTGCTAATCTGCTATTGTCAAAGTCAGTGGGGGCCAACATTTTTGGCAGTGTAACAAGGAACCCTTGCCTTGTTACTAGAAAGTGGTGCGCCTCCTTTAAGGGCAGGGTTTTTGTAGCAACTAGTAAAGTGGGGGTTAAAGAAGGACCTCGAGGGCAAGTCAGCTGACAAGGGGAGTCACCTGAACTTTAGGGCAAGGCTTAGGCAGTATAAGAGCCAAGAGCTGGAGGGAGAGGGGGGCAGTCTGTCTGCAGGCTGCCAGAGAAAAAGCTCTGTTCTGAGGGACTGGGTGTGGGCTGCCTGCCTCGAAGGCTATAAGCCAACAGGGATGGAGCTTGGTACTTAAAAGAGCAGAGCTGAGCAGTGGGATGGCTATGAAGACTAAGGTTAGTTGCACAGCCTGAAGGAATAGGACTTGTGCTACAGCCAGTTTGCTAACCAGTGGTTTGGGTGGGACTGTAATGGGTGGTTTTTTGGAGGTCTCATTAGTGCCCTAGGGGCATGTGGTTGCCTTGAGCCCTGCTAGGGGGAAAGCTCAAGGCATAGCTAGAAGGCACAGAGCCTGAGGGGGCAATGAGCCCAGAGAAGGGCAGAGCCTGGGGCCAGAGGGCCTGGAGCCCAAGAGGTGGCCCACAAACCCGAGAGGGGCAGAGACAGGGGCTAGAGAAGTCACAGCCCCAAAAAGAGCAGCAACTTGGGGCCAGCAAGCCCATAACCCAGGCAGTGCAATGATAGAAGCCCAAGAGGGCAATACAAGGGCTGGAGCCTGAGAAGCCAGACTTGGTGTGGTGGGTCTGAGCCAAAAGGGCCCACCCTGAGGAGAGGGGTAAAAGCCAGGAAGGTCGAGGCCCCAACAAGGGAATAAAGGCTTGAAGTGGCCTGATGGCTTTGGGGATGAGTGTCCCACTGGATGTGATGTTGCATACCTTCAGCGAGGCATGGGTGTGACTATGGAGGTGGCTGGAAGTTACTGCTTAAGCTCTTAAGGGAAGATGGGTCTGAGAAATTGACCATGGGAGAAGGGAGCGAGTACTGTGGGTACCAGTTTCTGAAGGCAGCCCCCCTTTCATTAAGTTTCCAACAAGATGTGGTGGGCGTGAAAACAAGGCAAGACTTTAAGAGACAGGGCTAAGAGAGAGCCTAGCAGGGATGAAGCAGTCTATAGAGGGTGTCCCAATGGTCCTCAGGCATCTAACCTGTTACAGGTAGGCTTGCCCCAAATTAGCCCCCCACCATCCTCGTGTCACTCCAGTCCACTTCCCCTGCCTGATCTGCTGCTCTGCTTTCTGCTTCCTTCCCCATGCTCCCTTCCCAATCTGCTACATTGCCTTCTGCTCCCTCTCTGCCACTGCGCTCCCTGTCCTTTCACTGATCTGTCACATGATACATACAGAGGTTACCTGTGCCACTTGTGGCACCTGTGCTGCCACGTGATCTAAGTCATGCATATAGTCTTCTGTGGAGCATGGTGTGCGGGTCTGATCACTCTGGCCCAAAGGATTTTGCATAATTATCATATCATAGAATCATAGAAGTAGGGTCAGAAGGGACCTTGTAGATCTTCAAGTCCGACCCCCTGCCTGGGCAGGAGGAAAACTGGGCTCAAATGACCCCAGCCATGTAGGCATCAAGCCGCTTCTTAAAGACCCCCAGGGTAGGACCCAGCACCACTTCCCTTGGAAGTTGGTTCCAGATCCTAGCCACCCTAACTGTGAAGTAGTTCCTATGGATGTCTAATCTAAACAACTTGTGGCCGTTATTCCTTGTTATCCCGGGGGGCGCTAGGGGAAACAAGGTCTCCCCCAAACCCTTCTGGTCCCCCCTAGTGAGTTTATAGACGGTCACCAGGTCCCCCCTCAGCCTTCTCTTGTGAAGGCTGAACAGGTTCAGGTCCCGTAGCTTCTCACTGTAGGGTCTGCCCTGCTGTCCCCAGATCATGTGGGTGGCCCTCCTCTGGACCCTCTCAATATTGTCCACATCCCTCTTGAAGTGGGGTGCCCAGAACTGGACACAGTACTCCAGCTGCGGCCTGACCAGTGTCACATAGAGGGGGAGGATCACCTCCTTGGCCCTACTTGAGATGCACCTGTGGATGCACGATAGGGTCCGGTTAGCCCTGCTGACCGTGACCTCGCATTGTCAGCCCATGTTCATCTTGGAGTCAATAATGACTCCAAGATCCCTTTCTGCCTCCATGCTCTCAAGAAGGGAGTTTCCCATCTTATAAGTGTGCTGCTGGTTAGTACTGCCCACGTGCAGCACCCTGCACTTGTCCGTATTGAAACGCATCCTGTTTTTATTAGCCCACCCCTGCAACCTATCCAGGTCTTGCTGCAGTCTTTTCCTTCTTACTAGTGTGCCCACCTCACCCCAAATTTTGGTATCGGCAAATTTGAACAGGTTGCTTTTCACCCTGTCGTCCAAATTGCTGGTAAAGAAATTGAACAGTGTGGGCCCAAGGACCGAGCCCTGGGGGACTCTGCTGTCCACTTCCCCCTAGGTCGAATATGACCCGTCCACCACCACCCTCTGAGTAGGACCCTTCAGCCAATTTGCAATCCATCTGACTGTGTAGGCATCAATGCCACAGTCGCCTAGTTTTTTAATGAGGATGGGGTGGTCGACAGCGTCAAAGGGCTTGCTGAAGTCCAGAAAGACTACATCCATGGCGACACCTGCATTCAGTGCTTTTGGGACCTGATCATAAAAGGCAATCAGGTTGGTCTGACATGACCTGCCCCTAATGAAACTGTGCTGGTTGCCCTTGAGCATCATCCCTGATGCCGGCCCATCACAGATGTGCTCCTTGATCTTCTCAAAGAGTTTCCCCAGGATTGAGGTAAGACTGATGGGCCTATAGCTGCCCGGGTCCTCCTTCCTCCCTTTTTTAAAGATGGGGACCACATTGGCTATCTTCCAATCATCTGGCACCTGGCCCGAGCACCACGAGCACTCGTAAAGCCGTGCCAAGGGCCCTGCAATAACCCCTGCTAGCTCCCTCAACACCCTGGGGTGGAGAGCATCTGGACCTGCTGATTTGAACACGTCCAGCTCCCTTAGAGGAGCTCCAAGGAAGGGGAACAAAAACGATCAAAGGCTAGTGAAAAAAATCTCAGAAGTAAGGTGACCATATTATTTTTAAGGAAATCTGGGACACAGCCACCCGCCTACCTGTCCAGTCTCCGCCCCAGGCAGGGGAAGCATTGCCCCCCTCCCCACAATCTCCAGCCGCTGCCCAGGAGGAGCCAGGTTGGGCAGTGTGGGAAGGTGCCACCAATTGAGGAGTTTTGTTTCTGTTACCACCAACTGTTTGGGATGCTGAGATGGCCTACAAAATTTGGGACTGTCCCAGCCAAACTGGGATATATGGTCACCTTAGTCAGAAAAGAATTGAAAAAAAGTGGTATTATTTGCTTTAGAAAAGAGGGGAATAAGGAAGAGTGTGATAACTTTATATTAAGTACAAACTAACCAGTGTTACAGAGAAGGGAGATAGGGAGTTTCTCTACCTCCTCCTGCATAACAAAGGGACACATAATGGGCACATCTACACAAGATGCTAAGTGCACAGTAGACTAATTCTCTTCATTAGAGCATCACAGTAGAAGCCATGCTGATGTGTAGTAGAATTAGTCCACTGTGCATTAGTGTCACTAAAAAGGTGTGTGCTGGTGCTACTGCGCAGTAGTACTGGTTACTATGCATTGAGTTAGTACCTCTTATAGGTACTAAACTTAATGCACCATAACTACAGTGCATTAATGCACGTGTAGACTGTGCGGGCCGGGAGCGGTCCGAGGCCCTCGGGGGCGCGCGGCGGGCTGTGGCCAGCAGCTCTGGCACGCGGGTTGGGGAATGCAGGTCAGCGGACTAGAATTAGGCACGGACGCTTAGCGGTTGATTAAAGATTATTTTACTTGCACCGAAGATGGTTGCGGTGCAGGCAGGAAAACTTGCTTGAGTTGCGGTTACAGACAGAAAAGAAAACAAAACTCGAACCTGCAGGGCACGAGAGTACGTCGCAAGGGGTTTTCGGCGACGGGAAGATGCAAAACACGAGAGTACGTCGGAATGGGTTTTCGGCGACGGGAAGATAAACCTGCAGGACTCGAACCCGGACAGAGCTCTGGATACACTCACACGAAGTTTGCTAGGCTCCGTGGAACTTGCGCACAGGGAAGGGGTTCGTCGAGGAATCGTTCGGCGACGGGGAGAGGCCAGAGGTTGATCAGACCCCTATAGCCTTCTCCAGGTACACGCTGGGTCCGATAGGCTCCGCAGCGCTTAGAGATCTTCACGAGACGTGAAGTCCTCCTCCTCCTGATGGTTGTGGAGTCCTCCAACTTGGGCGGAAACCGCTCAAGCCTCTTATACGGCTAGCAAGCCAATCGCTAGCCGCCACATGGGAATAATTTAGAAAGAAATGCACCCTGCAAAGAAAGCTCCTCGTGGCGGGAAATAATTTAACAGTGCCGAAGCGCGCACAAACAAAATCACACCCTTGGATTGTGACATAGACGTGCCCAATGAAATCAGAGTGACTAATACAAAGCTGATAAAAGTAAATACTTTTTTGAACAACACATACGGGCAACCCCCACTTAGTGCTTTTAAATGGTTCCTGAAAAACCGAGCATTAAGCAAAATGAGTGTAAAGTGAAACTGAAAGCATTTGACGACCCAAGATTGCGATTGTTTTTAATGACCCAAGATGACAACCGTGAGCATTATAACAAAACTTGCTGAGCGCCAAGTGAAATCAGGTATCAATTTAAAATGAGTGTTATAGCAAAATAGCATTAAGTGAAACAGCGTTAAGTGGGCATTGCCTGTAATTAGATTTTGGAACTTGTCACAAGAGTCATTGAGACCAAGAACCTGGCATGATTTCAAAGAGGATTGGACATTTATATAGCTGCAAGGATATAAAGAGGGGCAATAGTTATTTCTGTTGAAAATGCCGGAAGGTATAGAGTGTGTTAGGGTTTAAACCAGTCTCAGAGAATAGAACAAGAGTAGATTAGGTGCAGGTTCTTGTCTCCTCTGATGTGTCTGATGTAACTATCAGAGCTGGGAAACTGAACTAAATGGATCTCATCTTGGACAGCAGTTCCTGTCCTCTACAACCAGCAGTTTTGGTTGAGGAAAATCTGAATATGGGGTAGGGTGTGCCTGCAAGTCAAGAATTATAAGTGGGTCCCAGTACTGAAATAGTCAGTGCTGAGGTACGTCAACAGAACTAAATTGGAGCTCCTGACTAGAACACCATGGAGAGCTGCAGGTCAGGATTGAAGGTTACCTGCAGACTACAGTATGAGCTTGGGGCTGGAATAGTAGGTCAGGATTGTAGGGCATTGACAGAATTAGGGGATGGATTGAAGGTGTGGAGATCTAGGCTTGAAGTAACAAGAAATGGTGCAGGCTAGGGTTGGCTAGGGCTCAGGTGATTTATTTTTGTTTCTCCTAGATGCAGTGATTTGGAAATCTGTTATTCTGCAGTTTCCCTTTAAGAATATGAAATCAGTGAGCAGCAGGTGATCCCTACTATAGTGGAGAGGAGTAAGCTTGGGAAAGTTTTCTTAAAAGAGGACAGGTTAGAAAAACAACCCTCTGTTCACTGTTTCAATCTGTCAGCATGATGCTGACGACAACACAGCTGGAGAGGGAATGCAGGAGGCTTCTCAGGCCTGAAACGAAGCAGCCCACACAGTCTGCTGATACTGTGAGACTGGCCTGTGCTGGGGGAGAGGCAGCCAGGCTTGTGAGGTGGGGGCCATAGACGCAAGTCAGACAATTAAGTGGCCAAAGCATCTAATCAAAGCAATCCTTCTAGATCCCTGTTCTGTTGAGGGCTTTAGGGGGTGGGGAGAGGGCACGGTGAGTTGGAAAGAAGTGATGCTGGGCTCATCTCCAAAGTACCAGGAGCTCTTGAATGTCTTTCTCTCTGGAACTGCATTATTGACTGCTTAAAAGATGAGATCTCTCTTGGTAAGGAAACTTGCTCTGCAAGTGGTTGCAGCACCAAGAAGTGTTGAAAGCTGGCCTCAGCGTAGTGCAGCGGATACTGCCATTTTATGGGGGAAGCAGGAGAGGAGCTGTGAAAGTGCTTGTCGTTGAGGCCTGGGGTGTCAGCCAGTATGCTCTTGGCTGTTGGTGTAGCTCATGTTGCTGATACACGTGTAGAGTAGAGCTGAGCCCAGGTGTGGGTACTGCAGATATTTCTCTGTGAAGTCTCTTGAATTTTTAAACAAATTCACATTGGCTTTGTTTTTCCCTCCTTCATGTTCCCCACCTTTGTACACCCCTAGCCAGAACAAGGCTTACATATAACCTAAATCCCTTGTGCATAGCACAATATATCTGTGTATCCTATGACAGATTGGTACATCCAGATAGTTGTGGGTATTGACCATTACTGGCCTGTTTATGGCTGGATGGGCATCTTTAGGGTCACAGAAACCTGAATCTTTGCAGAATTCTGGCACCATTACATCCTCTCTGTAAAACGACCCCTCACATCAGCCAGAGTAATATGTGGGAAAGCTTTCCTAGTGGTGATGTTCCACTCATGGTTTGCTTGGGTGTCCAGGAGAGAGGAGATGTGCTCTTTTCTTTGGACCTTGGTCAGTCGGTCAAACAATGGCGGACTTTTATGATTAATGGGAGCTAGTGTGAGTCAGGACTGATCTGGTGGCACCTGGAGTTGATTAGGAGTCGCCTTCCCTTGGTCAGATCAGTAAGATCTGCATGTAGTTGCCTGTGCTGGTATTATTCTGGGCAAACTACTCTTGAATGAAAGTCACCTCCTCTTAGCAGAACTGGTAAGACCTATGGTATGCTGGCCTCAGCTGGCAGCTGCTTTGCCCTTTGCAATCAGGGTTAGGTTATCTCTGAGAGTCAGTCAGAAGGTCCTGTCATGACCTTGTCCAAACAGCTAGCACAGGAGCCAATAGACTTTGCATTATAAGTGGCAGCATTTATTGGGCTGATTGCAAGTGTTCTGTGGTCAGGCTAAGACCTTCTTTATTCAGTCTCTCTCTGGACTCGTGTGTTTAGCTCCACAGCCTGGGTGACGGGTTCCTGTGATCACTAGAGGCATTCCAGGAAAGGGCTTCCTATTCTTATTGAGCAGAGCTGGTTGGTCCTATTTCTTGTCTGCCTTCTGTCACGCCCCCACGGAGGTGTCATCTTGATGAACAAGAAGGCCTTGCAATTGGAGGCTGTGGCCAAATCACTGAATCCAGCAGAGCCAAGCCTGCCAACCATCCCATGGAAACTTGTGTGCTGCACATTGGCCTGTTGATTTCTTCTTTCTCTCCAGATGTTGCAAATGCCAGGCCTTGGGAGAGACTGAAATACATCTCATAAAAGAGAGGGCTTGTATTCTGGACACAGGGAGGAATGTGAAATAGGCTGGCAGGCAGATTTAATTGCTAGAGAGAAATTGGGTAGAGAACATTTGGAGAGCAGGAAATGACATTGGCCAATATTCTAGTGTTTTTGTAGTATGCACAGGCATGTTGTGGAGGGTGTAAATAAGTCATGTGGCTACACAACAGTGTGTGTGAGTACATCATAAGGTGCATGGCTGTGTACAGGTCAGGTAACATAGCTCACACTCTTTTGTGGCTTCTTTGGCCAGTCTCTGTTTAGATTGCAACTTCTTGAAGGTTGTGTAAGGTTTCTTGGGACACTTCTAGGCTGTTCTTCATTTCAACATCTTGCTTCTTGTGGTTAGGGTTCTTTTGTAGGATGCACGAGACTTGGGGTCATTTTCTGGCTCTGCCACAGGCTTCCTGCATGACCCTGGGCAAGTTATTTTGGGTACATCTACATTACAGAGCCCCTGCTGGTATGCTGTGTCAACAGGTTTACGTCAGAAAAGCTCTTTAGTAGACATAACATGTATGCTGGCAGGATACCACATACCTGAGTCACATAGGTTAACTTGACAAACACACTCTTCTCTTGTTAAAGCTGCATCTCCACACCCCAGATTTTTTGTTGTGGAACTATACTGGCAAAGGGGTGTGATTTTTATTTTTGTTCCCTCCCAGACTGAGATAGTAGACAGAACTGTACTTTTGTTGCCTGTCTGTAAGACAGGGGTAATAGCACTTCTCAATCTCATAGGGGTGTGTGAAAATAAATACATTAAATATTGTGATGTGCCATGGTGGAGGCCAGGTAAGAACCTAGGGAGACAGATATAGTACAAAGGAACCCAAATTCCTGGAATGTTCAACCCACAGTGTTGTATGGAGGGACAGTAATTAATTTAGCTACTTCCTACAGCACTTATCTTTTTAACAATATTCTTCCTAGTGTTACTGAGGACACCTCAGCTCAGTCACATGGAAAGAATGTTAAAATCTTGGTCATGTGAGAGAATCAAGACAGTGTTCACATTTTGCTTCTCATTCAGCCAGGAGATTGCCCTGTCCTGACCAGTTGTTGCCCTTCTTGGCTCTTAGATACCCTGATACCATCAAGCTGGGGCTCCTGAAAGAGCAAGCAGCCCTAGTGAAAACTCCAGAGGACTCCATTATAACCTTTCAGCTAGTCTCTGTTGGTTTTGATTGCATGGACCTGTAGTCGTGGAACTCAATGTCTACTGAAAGCTGTTCCAAAATATGGCTGCCATATGCAACCAATTATATGCTTTCTTCCTAATGCTTTACTAGGCATAGACTTTATGACTAGACCAGGGGTGGGCAAAATGTGGCCCAGGGGCCGGATGCGGCCCGCCAGGCCATTCTATCCGGCCTGCGGGGCCCCTAAAAAATTTAGAAAATTAATATTAATCTGCCCTGGGCTGCCTGTCATGTGGCCCTCAATGGCTTGCCAAAACTTAGTAAGCAGCCCTCTGCCCAAAATAATTGCCCATCTCTGGACTAGACCCATCTGTCCGCATTTCAAACTGTGAGGTGGTGGAAGGGAGGCTATTTAAAGTTCCTCCAAAAGCAGCATCTGTGAGACTCTTCATGGACTTACCTGAGAACTCAGTAGCACCTTACTGCTACATTCTGCCCCATGAGCAATGGAACAGTGTATTCCCACTGGCATCAGGGACAAACCTGCCCAGTGGCACATTCCTCAGCCTCGGATTTCATGGCAGTGCATTCTTGGCCTTTGTAGTGCAGCCTTGTGGGTTTTCCAGGAACTTAGGAGGAAATTGTTCAGTATTCCTTGGAACTACCAGGGCAGCACAAAACTGATAGCTTTATTACTGGGAGAGTAATCATGACGCTGCTGCCTTTACTTTGTTAACAAAAAGAAGTTGTTGGAGAGCTGTGGAAAGGTTGTTTGGGCAAACAATGATGGCACCTAGGAATGGCCTACTTCTCTGCTGCAGCACACACTGTGAATCCTGCTGAGCTAAGAAGGTTTGAGGGAATTAAAGAGCTAGGAATGGTCCTTTGACCTCCTCTGACGTCCTACAGTCATGGTCTAATCCTGCCCCAGGAGCAACATGTTGCCCACCTTCTGCTTTCAGAAGTCAATTAGGCATTAGGCCAGCAGACAACTGATGCCTTTCTCATAAAAAACAATGTGTATGTGAATGATACAAGAATTTCTGCCTATGCTGATTAACTGAAACTCTGGTTCTTTCTGGTAAAGGTGGATGTGTGGGGACCTGAATGATAGACAGTTAGCAATGCTGGACAGTTAGCAAGATCTTCATAGGCAAGATTCAGTCTTCACAGGCAAGGTCAGCTCCCTGACTACTGCACCAGGCCGTAGAATTTGGGGAGGAGGTGAGCAGCCAACCGTGGTGAAAGAACAGGTTAGGGACTATTTAGAAAAGCTGGACATATACAAGTTCATGGGGCTGGACAGGATTCACCCAAGAGTGCTAAGGGAGCTGGCCAATGAGATTTAAAAAATGATGGCCAATGGCTCTGCAATCTCATCATGATCAGGAGAAGTCTTGGATGATTGGAAAAGGGCAAGCATAATGCCTATATTTAAGAAAGGGAAAAAGAAGGATCCAGGGAACTACAGACCAGTTAGCCTCACCTCAGTCCCTGGAAAAATCATGCAGCAGATCCTCAAGGAATCCATTTCTAAGCACTTGGAGGAGAAAAAGGTGATTAGGAACTGTTGGCATGCATTCACCAGGGGCAAGTCATGCCTGCCCAACCTGATTGCCTTCTATGACAGGGTGACTGGCTCTGTGGATGTGGGGGACCAGTGGATACCTTGATTTTTAGCAAGGCTTTTGATATAGTCTCCCACAACATTCTCGCAGGCAAGCTAAGGAAGTACAGGCTAGATGAATGGACTGTAAGGTGGGTAGAAAACTGGTTGGAGCATTGGGCTCAGAGGGTAATAATCAATGGCTCAATGTCTAGTTGGCAGCTGGTATCAAGTGGAGTGCCCCAGGGGTTGGTCCTGGGGCTGGTTTTGTTCAATGTCTTCAACAATGACCTGGAAGATGGCATAGAGTGCACCCTTAGCAAGTTTGCAGATGACACCAAGCAGGGGGAGTAGTAGATACATTGGAGGGTAGGGCTAGGATTCATCGTGACCTAGACAAATGAGGATTGAGCCAAAAGAAATCTCATGAGGCTCAACAAGGACAAGTGCAAAGTCCTGCACTTAGGATGGAACAATCCCATGAACCAGAACTGGCTGGGGGCTGACTGGCTGGGCAGCAGCTCTGCAGAAAAGGACCTGGGGGTTACAGTGGACAATAAGTTGAATATGAGCCGGCAGTGTGCGCCCTTGTTGCCAAGAAGGCTAATGGCAGACTGGGCTGCATTGATAGTAATGTTGCCAGCAGGTCAAGGGAAGTGATTGTTCCCCTCTATTCAGCACTGGTGAAGTCACATCAGGAGTACTGTGTCCAGTTTTGGGCCCCCCACTAGAAAGGATGTGGACAAATTGGTGAGGTTCCAGCGGAGGGCAACATGGTGAGGTGGCTAGGGCACGGAAAGAATGAGGGAACAGGGCTTATTTAGTCTAGACTGAGAGGGGATTTAATAGCATCCTTCAACTACCTGAAGGGTGGTTGCAAAGAGGAAGGAGCTGGATTGTTCTCAGTGGTGGCAGATGATAGAATAATGAGCAATTGTCTCAAATTGTAAGTTGTGGCAAGGGGAGTTTAGGTTAGAGATTAGGAAGAATTTTCTTACTAGAAGGGTAGCAAAACACTGGAACAGGTTACCCAAAGAAGTTGTGGAATCTCCATCCTTGGAGGTTTTTAAGACCTAGCTAGACAAAGCTTTGGCTGGGATGATCTAAGTGGGGATGGTTCTGTCTTGAGCAGGGGATGGACTAGATGATCTCCTGAGGACCCTGTCAACCCTAATTTTCTATGATTCTAAGGTGTGTGTGGATTTTCCATAATCTGTCTGGCACTGAGCTCCTGTTGCCATGTTAAGGCAGTCCTCCCAAAGGCTCATTTATGTATTCATTAGGAGTGTATTAGTTTATTCATGCATCCGAATTATGTACCTAGATAAGATCTGGCACTTTCATAGCTAACCTCAAAGTTTGAGGGCGGAGATGAGATGGATTCCTCAGTAGCAGGCCTCCAACATGACAGAAGATTCACCGTCTATTCCCAGGGTGGAGAAATGAAGGAATCTGGAGTGACG
>NW_005842763.1:642951-646141 GCF_000455745.1 Alligator sinensis
CTTTGGGAAGATCCCACATTAACTTTATGTTGACAGCTGTGAGAATTGTGTCATTTACATTTACAGACAGTCCTCAGACTTACAACACAATTGGTTCCTGAAAACTGTCTTAAGTCGAAACATTGTAACTCGGAACTTTTCCCATAGGAAACAATGTTATAAATGGTGATTGGTTCCTGAACCAAGGCCTGGTACCCTATTTTCACCAAAAATAACCTAGAATTTTGTACTCAATCAATTATAGATGAATAATATAGCTACATTAATGCATTTGTATTGTAAATTGCAGTCATATTAATTTGGAAGGACTTCTTTGAGGTGACTTTGCTGGACTCTTTGAAGGGGTCTTGGTTGGACTTTTTGAAGGGTTCTTGGCTGGGGTCTTCTCAGAAGTCTTGGCTGCAGGTTTTTCTGGAGCCTTGTCTGCTTTCTTAAAGAAAGTGTCCAAGCAAGTTTGGACAGATGTTCTCCAGGGACATGGGTGACGCAGTGAACTTGTTCGCTGGTGTGGCATTGCGTCAGATCAAGCATTGTAAAGTCAAAACTGACATCAGAAAATTGAATCAGGGTGTCAATTTATAAGCGTAACTTGAAACGTTGTAAGTCAAGGACTGCCTGTATTTGAAATACACCATTTATAACTTAAAAACACAGATAATAGGCCAGATGCTTCTTTGCATACAAGTACTGTTTGGCACAGATGAAGACTGGGGTCATCAGGGAGCTGGTTTCATTTCCCTAATCCTGTGGGTCCTAGCATAAGTTAGAACAGGCTAAGGTTGCTCTATCTTATACCACCAATGCACAGTCTCTAAGAAATCTTATGCTATCAGAGGGAAGATCAGAGTGGCTAAGCATAATTTTGCCATGTTCCCTTCCAATCCTTGGTATGTCTTTATACCTGGGTGATGGGGGAAGCTGGTGCAGGAGACAGTCTGTTAGCTGAGATGTGCCTCCCAGTAAAAGAAAATTCTACCAGCCACTTACTGCTCGAATCCAGATGCTTTGTATGAGATGTGCAACATGATTAGAGTGAGTTGTATATATTCTCCAAGCCATTCCCTCCAGTCAGTTGTATATATTCTCCAAGCCATTCCCTCCAGTCCAGCACTCCCAGGTGTCTTTCCACTCCATCCTGTCTGTGGCCTAGGCTCTTTGTACATGGCAGCTTACATAATTTTATGAGAGAAAAACTGGATTGTGGTGTATAGTCAGTCAGTGCTGCTTTAAAGCATGCAGTGTGCACCGGATTGTGCCAAGCAGTCAGTACTGGTGTATAGCATGCAAAGTGGTTGTATCATGGTCTATAATCAGTGCTGGTCTGTAACAGTACAGTGCACATTATGTAGTGTACATGATGAGTGGGATTTCATTATGGAATAAAATGAAGTGTGTAGCATAAGCTTGCATTATACTGTACTTACAGTCAGTGGAGAAATATTCTGGGCAGAAGTGTGCAGTCTGCACTGGATTTTATAATACAACAGGATGGGGAGGGACATGACGGTGGTCTGTGGGTTCACTGCTTCATCCTATTAAGGTACCACAAGTATGGTCTGCATTTGCTATTACATAGCTTTTCCATAACTTGTCCTTATCCTGTGACCCACATAGGACAGGCTCTGTTAGGTAAATGTTCATGCAATGGGAAAATACAATCCCAGAATTCCCTGTGCACTGCACATGCTCAGTACATTTTCCTCCTGATTTTTTTTTGCTCCTGATTTTTGCTCCTTAGTAAAAGGGCTTCAGCCCCAACTTAGCACAGCTCTGTTTCTGTTTCATAATGGGAGGCCACTGCATGGGGAAACACATCTCAGGAAGCCAGTACAGGAGGTCTGGCATTAGTCAGACAGGGGAGAGGGACTGCTCAGCACTAATGGCCAGGACAGGGTTTGACAGCCTCAGACCAATGGGCCACTCTCCTCAGCAGGGAGTTTACAAGGCTTTGGCTTGTGTGGCCGCCTCCACTTATGAATGAAAATCAAAACCAGATTGGTGTCCCCCTTCCAACAGCAGTGGCCTGACTCTTTGCATGAGTCCTGTTCCCCTGCCCCTCTCCAGGGGAGCTCCATAAAATAAATGGATTCATTACATGTGGATTTCCTTTTCCTTCTCCTCTGGTAAAACAAGAGCCTATTAGTCGCAACGTGGAGATTCGCACATGCACACACGTGCAGGCAACATGTACGTGCACACACACGCACAGCATGGGAAAGTGCTTTTGCTTTCCCAGTTTCACACCCACCAACATCATAAAACACACACATAAAACTCTCTTTCCCTGGCTTGGGTATACATAGAGTACCTGCAGGCTCCCTTCCACCAAAACACACATGCATGCACTCTTGCATGCACATGCCCTTAAATGCAGCCACTGGATCCCAAAGTGTCACCTCTGTCCCCTCTGAGGTGCAGCGAGCAGTGCCAGCAAGAAACCCTCTCCTTGTGTGTGTGGTGAGCAGGATGGTGCTTTATAGCCTGTGTGCTTTCAGTGCCCCTGAGTGGTCTTTTACTAATGTAAAGGCCATTCCTTCTAGGAGCTGGGTCTGTAACAGTCTGCATGAGTGTGACCGTGTAACCACAGGAACTGGCAGGCTGTCACAGGGCTGGCACTTTGCTGCCAGAGTACTTGCCAAAGCTCTTCTTCCAGATCCAGCTGAACAGTCAAGGAAAGAGTTCCAAGTCTGAGAAATGAATAGGATGCAGCAATAGGGAAGAGCCCTGACAATACCTTCATTACCCAGAATACATCCCAGATAGAGGGAGTCAGGGAAAGAACACACCAGATTTATAGATTCATAGATTCATAGATGTTAGGGTCGGAAGGGACCTCAATAGATCATCGAGTCCGACCCCCTGCATAGGCAGGAAAGAGTGCTGGGTCTAGATGATCCCAGCTAGATGCTTATCTAACCTCCTCTTGAAGACCCCCAGGGTAGGGGAGAGCACCACCTCCCTTGGGAGCCCGTTCCAGACCTTGGCCACACTAACTGTGAAGAAGTTCTTCCTAATGTCCAATCTAAATCTGCTCTCTGCTAGCTTGTGGCCATTATTTCTTGTAACCCCCGGGGCCACCTTGGTGAATAAAACCTCACCAATTCCCTTCTGTGCCCCCCTGATGAACTTATAGGCAGCCACAAGGTCGCCTCTCAACCTTCTCTTGCGGAGGCTGAAAAGGTCCAGGTTC
>NW_005842763.1:647114-672819 GCF_000455745.1 Alligator sinensis
GCACCACGAGCTTTCAAATATTCCCGCCAGTGGCTCTGCAATGATGTCGGCCAGTGCCTTCAGCACCCTCGGATGGAGCTCATCCGAGCCTGCCGACTTAAAGGCATCCAGTTCTTCCAAGTGACTGCACCATCTCAGGGTCTACGCATGGTAGTCTGGCACCTTGCTGCTGCCTCTCTACAATCCCAGTGAGAGACTTGTCGTGCCCCTCGCTTAGGAACACTGAGGCAAAGAACTCGTTGAGGAGTTCAGCCTTGTCCCCTCTGCCCGTCACCAATTGTTTCTGCCCATTTAGCAGGGGTCCTATTCCTCCCTGGGCCTTCCTTTTATTCCCTATATATCTAAAAAACAATTTCTCGTTGTCCTTTACTTGGGATGCCATCCTCAGCTCCATGGTAGCTTTGGCCCATCTAACTGCCTCCCTACAAGCGTGAGCAGAAGAGGTATATTCGTTTTTGGTGATCTCTCCCTGTTTCCACTTTTTATGTGCTCCCCTTTTGGCCCTTAGGCTGCCCTGGATTTCTCTGGTCAGCCAAGGAAGCCTCCTGGCCCCTTTCCCGCTTTTTCCTTGCATCGGGATCGTCTCGCTTTGTGCCCAAAGGATCATTTCCTTAAAGCACAGCCACCCTTCTTGGGCTCCCATCACTTCAAAACTAGATGGTCCCTTTGTCTGTGTAGCTGTCACAGATTAGATCTTACATACTACCACGTGTTAGAAACTGCTGAGACAGCTCAGTAGATAGATAGATTGAACCAGGAGTAGATGTACACTCACTCCCAAGCTGCTGGCACTGTGGGGTGGCCTGGACCATGGTGAAGTGCAGTATGCGAGGAGAAACATCTGCTTTAGGGTTCCTGGGAGGAAGCACATGTGATATGAGCTGCATAGAGTCTGGGGGTCCTGTGGCTATTTATGTGTGAAAAGCCCTTCAGCCCCCTAGCATGAAGAGGCCTTGAGGAGGTGGGATCCTTTTTTTCTCATCCAAAAGCTGGGCTAAAGGGGAATTCTTTTATTTCCTCCTCAGGGAGTATGTCTACATGACATGTTTACAATGTAGTTGACTAATTAATTATGCAGTAAACATCTTGGCATCTACACGTGTGCCCCATTAGGGCGCATGAAACTAATAAACTCCGCAGCAGGGTAGGACTTGTAAATACAAGTCCTACTTTGCTGTGGAGTTTTTCGTGTGCAGCAGTGCATGTGTAGACACTGAGCCGGCTGGCTGGGGTATGAGGGTGCTTCAGCGTGGGGACTGCCTGCTGGCTAGCCCTGCACTGAAGCACACTTGTGCCCTAGTCAGCCCCTCTGCAGCACATTGAGCTTGGTTGGAGCCACCCCAGGCTGTCAGGCTGACCCTCTCAGACCTTCTGGCAGCCAGGGCTGCTCCGACCCAGCTGAATGTGCGGCTCTCCAGAGATTTCTGATTCCTTTTGCCTCTAGACCAATACAGCTACAACCTGCATACCTGACACACAGAAGATATAGAATTTTAGCCATTTTAAAAAATGCAATCTTCATAATTTTATGAGGAAGCAAGTTTTACTACCTGAAATCTGAGACCCTACTCCTGCCTTTGTTCAAGGTAATTTGCATCATCACAGAGCCCAGAGATGCCTCACCACATTAAAAATTCCTGCCCAGAAGAGCCTTCCATCTTTATACTCTTCTGTGAAACGTGAAACATCATAACCAGAAGGAAATATGCCTCTACATCCTGCTTGCCACTAAACAACTTCGAGGTAAACAGACTATTCCAACTTTTCTCTGAGCCTAATCTGCATAAAACGAGCTGTTCCAAACAGGAAATGTTACCATACCTTCAACTTTCCTATGAAATATGAACTTTCATTTCTACCTAGGAGAACTTTTGCAATCTTTTTTCCTATGCCCGAAGAAGGGTGCTTGTGCCCGAAAGCTTGCACATAAGGATTTTTTTTGTTGTTGCAAAAATCTAGTTGGTCTAATAAAAGATGTCACTTCTACAACAAGTTCTGATTCCTTCTGTCCAGATGCACATGTAAACTGTGCGACTGGGTGCTTCCCTGGAGCAATAAACTGTGAAGCAATAAGCTCCGCAGTTTATTGCGGTGCATTAATGGCACATGTAGATGTGCCCAGGGAGCAGAAAGAAGACCATGATTCAAGACCCTGAGAGAATGGAGCAATGAGAAAGGCAAAACAGGTACCCTTTCAAAGCTGGAGATTGACCAGAGCAGTGATGCCAACTGCACATGTTCAAAACTCATGACTTGGGGAAGGGGTGGGCACATCATGAGATGAACTCAGAAAACTCAAGGTTCTTTAAAAAATAATAAATGCTGGGTTCTTTATTTTTATTTTTATTTTTTTTGTTCTCTTGGTTTTTGAGCCATTAGGTTATGCATGGAACTTGAGATTAAATCCTGGGGGTTGTCAGCACTTGCCAGAGAAAGCCCCCTTGAGGAAAGGGTTGCCGAGGCACAGAAATCAGAGCTTGAAAAGAGCTAATGGTACATGTCTCAGGGATGATTCAACGTCTTCGTATTCCCTGAGATTCAGTATTCTCAAGACCAAGTGCTCTCAGTTTGTATGTTGGATTGTGGGTTTTTTGCCTTCTCTTTTCTCAGCCCTTTTAGTTTCCATTTGGGGTCATATTTTTGAGCTTTTCTCCACCATCACAGAAACTTCCAAGTTTAAAGAATGGAATTTTGTTCCATGATTTCCAGAAATGGAATCCACACCTAATCCCTTGCCTCTGAGAGCCAGGGCTTTAAGGGAAACCCCAAATATTGAGGGATCAACAGTTAATACAAAGGTTGGTAATATGGCCCCACATGACTTCACTGTATGGTAATATGGAGGGGCTGGAATATAAAAATATGCTAATTGTAACCCACTGTCATCCATTGGCAGCACTGGGACTTAGGAAGGGCCTTGCAGTGGCATACCTAGGGCAGGGAAACTGGGGGCAACTGCCCCAGGAACCAACTTGGGAGGGGTGGGGGGAAGTGAAAAAAAGCAGTTGCTGCCAGCAGCTGGGTGATCACAATTGTGCTCATGCCAGCAGCACAGTGGCTACCAGAAGTCGCAGCTTCCCCTGTGTCCTGGGCTTCCAATAATGTCGCTTCAGATTAGGCCCAAGGCCCATCTAGTCCAGTGTCCTGTCTGACAGTGCTTAGTACCAGATGTTTCAAAGGAAGGTGTGGGAATCTTGCAAGACGCAGCTAAGGGGTAATCTGTCCTTTCCCCACACTAGGTTTCAGTCTGATCACTGTGTGAGAGACGGGTCTGAGCCCTAAAGCACAATGTCCAATATCCTTTCCAAAACCTTCTGTCAGTGTTGACTGTTGTAAGTCTGGCTATTCTTGCCACCCATATAACCATCCAGTCCCTTTTTGAATCTGGCTAAGTCCTTGGATTTCAATGACTTCCCATGACTGGGAGATCCACAGATTAATTACTCATTGTGTGCAAAACATTTCTTACTCTCAGTTTTGAGCTTTTTTCCTTGTCTCTTCATGAAACGTGCCCTTGTTGCTTAAGGAGGTGAGGAGAACAGAAGCTCCTTATGTTTCTGCTCTTGACCATTTCCTGCATGATGCCCATCTGTCTTGTCCCCCTTCTACTCATCTCCTCAGTTAAGAGCTTGTGGAATTATTGTGTGTGAGTGAGATTCAGTCTTGGGTATTTCATTGCTGGGGGCTTTCTCAACCTCAGCCTTAACTCTCCTCCCCACTTTTCCTTCCCTTGTTTGGTTCAAAAGGACTATGATTTGGGGTGGAACCTCTCAGTGGCACTGGCAGACAGTGAACAGTAATAATTTACTTTACACAAACCTTTCTCCCTCAGTGACACCGCTCAAGGAACAGCTAATACAGTGTGTCACTCGCATGGGATGATGCACGCCTTGAATTAACTGCCCCTTACTGGCCTCTTGGCTCCCCCAGACACAATGGCGTAGCATGGCCCCAGGAAAACAATGGGGCCTCTGGCTCAGACGCGACTTAGAGCTCTGGATTCTTCATGGTGAAAAAGTAGAGAGAACCATTCTCTCTGGAAACAATCCTGCCTCTGTCTCCTTCATTTGTTTCTTATCTTGAAGGGCATTTGTATGCAAACAGGATTGAAGGATCAGAAATGCAAGATAGGGAGCCTGAATATTCACGGCTGGCAGTGACAGGCAGTACACTTCAGAGCAACCTGCCAGCCACTCAGAAGTGGACAGCAATGACAAATGGATGCAGGGGGTCAATCCCCAATCTTCTCTCTCTCTGTTTCTCTCTCTCTCTCTGTCCCTCTTCACTTTGGAAACACTTGTAGTGGTTTATCAGGCCAGTAAAGTCCCCTTGAATTGAATTTCCAGCTGCAGATTTGCTTCTGATATTTGACACTCAGAACTCACCGGTATGTTGGCTAGTTCTTCAAATCTTACAGCAGGGAGCAGAAACAACCCCTTATGACTTTCCAGCCACATGTGGGGTTTGATAGTCAAACTGTGTGTGGGCTCCTCATCGAGGAAAACCAGCCATGAACTATTGCAAGCAATGCAGAGAAATGGGTGTGGGGGGGAGGAGGAGAAGACCCTGTCATCTGTTTAGGACCATGTTCCCTGCACAGAAAGGGGAAATTCAGTGGCTCGTGGATTTGCTCAGGTCCAGGTGATGGTGCGGAGAAGGAGTTGAGGAATTGAGAAGCTGGCATAGGAGTCAGGCTGCTGAAAGAGTGGAGGCACTGGTGAAGTATTACCCATTTTGTCTCTGTGGGGCTGCAGCTTCCTTCTTGCCACAATTTGCCTTGAGGGACTGAGACTGCAGCTGCCTCCACAGAGTTCATTTTGGGATTCCTCTAATAGAGTAGATCCGTGGCTTTGGTTAACCAAGAATTCAGATCCAGCCCCCAAAGCTATGTGCCTGGATTATTCCCTGCCTTATGGGCTTGCTGTTTGGCTATCCCCTCTGAAAGGAAAGTGAGCCTGGAGGAGCTTCTGGCTCCTACCCAAGCCGGACTGCACAGAGGCAAAGTAAAGAACTGCCCCTGGGGTCCATAGATTCATAGATTCCTAGATGTTAGGGTCAGAAGGGACCTCAACAGATCATTGAGTCTGACCCCCTGCATAGGCTGGAAAGAGGGCTGGGTCTAGATGACCCCAGCTAGATACTCATCTAACCTCCTCTTGAAGAGCCCCAGGGTAGGGGAGAGCACCACCTCCCTTGGGAGCCCATTCCAGACCTTGGCCACTCGAACTGTGAAGAAGTTCTTCCTAATGTCCAATCTAAATCTGCTCTCTGCTAGCTTATGGCCATTATTTCTTGTATCCCCCGGGGGCACCTTGGTGAATAAAACCTCACCAATTCCCTTCTGTGCCCCCGTGATGAACTTATAGGTTCACTCTGGTCTAACTGAGAGAGAGCCAAGGGAGCCTTAGCAAAAGCATTGCCAGGGCTTTCACAGGAAACAAAGACAGGTTTCTGCAGGGCTGGGAGCCTTAGCAAGAATATTGCCAGGGCTTTCAACTTTCATAGGAAAAAAGACAGGTTTTTGCAGGGATGGTTATGACAGACAAATAGCCAACGAAGCAAGGCAGGGCCTTGCTCGCCATCAGACCCCACCCCAGGTGCCTCTTCACCCCAATGGGAATAGATCTCTGTTTTGGTGAGTTTGTCCAGTCTTGGCTTCTCTTGTTGTTCATCCCTCATTATTCAGAGAATTTAGCAGTAAGACCTACCACTGTTGTAGGCAACACTGTTTTCAGGCTCTTCTCTGATCCTTGCTCCTGTCCCTGCTGTCTCCAGACCCTTCACACTTGGTGTTCTCAGGTAAAAGAAGGGAAAGACAGAAGTCATGGAAATGGTGGGATGGGGGTGCTCATACTGTTTAAAATCTCAGAGGAGCTCAAACATGTTCCATCCTATGCTACAGACTTCCCAGTAGTGTGGAAGGATGATTGGAAATGATTCGCCAACTGGCAGCTGGGGGTTAAAACACTACTGATGAAGAGAAGGTGAAGGAATGAGGGAAAGATCTATCTAATCTACCTATCTAATCTGATCTATTTATAACCTGGGTGCACCCAACTACGTGCTCCTTCCTCCAAACAGAAGAGATAGGTAGCTAGGTAGAAGTGCTGTGAGCGGGATCTGTAAAATACTGGCCAGTTCCCTCTATTCCTTATAGAGTCAGGCCAGGACCAGGCATAGCTTAACTATATACAAATTTATTAATGTTTACAGGGAACCTTAAAAGATAGCTATTAATATACAACTAATACAGACTTTTACAGATTTATAAAAAAGTATTGATAAATATGTGCAACAGCAACAGGTAAATATAGCTAGACAATTAAACACAGGCATCAACAGATAAGTTCAGGCAAGAACAATAATAACAATTAGATACAAATAAACCTTAACTTGCGGACATAACCCAGGCCACATTGAAGGATATCTATCTATCTATCTATCTACAAAATGGGACATGCAACTCTTTTCCCCCCTCCAGGGACCTATGCGGCTGAGACTATTGGGCATTCCCCTCGGGTGCCAAATCCTGGCACCCTCCTAGGGGGAGGAGGGTCCCAGTACTCCCTTAGCCCCAGATGGGCCCCACCTGGTTCCTAATCCCTCGGGACCCTCCTTTCAGGGCTTCCTCCCCTGTGGGGACCCATTTCTCAGGTACTCATTGATCCAGGGAGCAGGCTGGGAAGGGTCCTGGAGCCATGGGTGCCTTGTCGGGGCTGCTCAGGGCCCTGCCTTCTGCCTTCCATTGGGGCTTGGGCCGCCTCATGAGGATCCTGAAACCTGGACTGCTGGTCCACAGTTGCACCTTGCCTTCTGGGTGCCCGGCCTCATGCCGGGGAGGGGTTGTAAACCTGAGTGCCTTAGCACCATTCCCAGGGTTTGGGACACTGTACACTGCTGCATGCACCGAGTCCTCTGCTGCACGCCAAGGGTAGCAGACCTGAGCCATCACATGCAGCTCCCAGGGTCAGGTGGCCCCGTGCACTGCTATGTGCACCGAGTATCCTGGGACCCGAGCTGCCTCGTGCAGCTCCCAGGGTCAGCCGCATGCATCGGGCTATGCACCGTGTGGGTGCCCCAGCAGGCTCTCCCTGCTCCCAGGGCCGGGCTCCAGTGGTGGCTCCTCCAGTGGCATATTCAGGAGCCTGGGGCTATCGCCCACTGGGGCAGCTCTCCCCAGCTTTTCTTGGCTTCACTCTTCTTGAATGTCTGCCGCGCTCTGGGCATGCAGCAACTTTTAATTACTCCAGAGGCTCTGCCTCCAAAGGCTTGCCAGATCTGCAGGATGCAGGCTTCAATCGGGTCTGGGAGGCTCTTTGCCCCACCTCCGTGTGAGGGGCAGGGCCAGCCTTGCCCAGTCCTTACCTGACTGGTGGATGGGCTCCATCAATCAAAAAGAAGATTTTCCGAGCCCGTTCGAGCTGGGCTGTGTCGGTAATTCTGCCACACTCTTCCCTGTGGGAACTTGTACCATCCCCGGTGAAGGGCACTTCCCCAAGCCCAACTCTCACTGGACCCATGGGGTGGTGATGGGTACCTCTTCCGGTATCCCAGGGGCATCATAAGTAAACAACCTTACAGGCCTACGGTCATGTCTGGGGCAAGGACTGTGGTCAGGCTCTGGACTTCCAGGAGGCCCAGGCAGTGCGGGTCTCATGTCACCCACAGTGCCTTCTCTGCTGGTGCATGGAAGTGGTGAAGACATCTCTCTGTGTGAGCCTGCAGGTGGATCACCCTCCCCGGCAATTCCCATGGGTAGGGCTTCAGGCACATCAGGCCCTGGACCCAGTTCACTTTCTGGAGTGGGAGTCGTCAGGCTGGGCTGGAGCTCAGATGGATACCACCTACCACAGTCAGAGTCGGAGTCAGAGTCTTCTGGCACTACGGTGGGTGGAGGATCAGGTACAGGTGTACCCTCTTGGCAAGAGTCGGGGCTGGGCCTGTGGAGATTGTCGAGTCGGTGGGCAAGGCCCCACCAGTTCCCCTATAGGCAGCAGGAGGTTTTTGTGTATGACTCGCTTTCATCCAGGCCCAGCCTCTGGGACGGTCTCATGTACCAGTAAGTTCTCCATCTGCTGAACTCTAGTGTAGGGCTCGGCCCTCCCATTGCACCGAGTCCTCTGCTGCACGCCAAGGGTAGCAGACCTGAGCCATCACATGCAGCTCCCAGGGTCAGGTGGCCCCGTGCACTGCTATGTGCACCGAGTATCCTGGGACCCGAGCTGCCTCGTGCAGCTCCCAGGGTCAGCCGCATGCATCGGGCTATGCACCGTGTGGGTGCCCCAGCAGGCTCTCCCTGCTCCCAGGGCCGGGCTCCAGTGGTGGCTCCTCCAGTGGCATATTCAGGAGCCTGGGGCTATCGCCCACTGGGGCAGCTCTCCCCAGCTTTTCTTGGCTTCACTCTTCTTGAATGTCTGCCGCGCTCTGGGCATGCAGCAACTTTTAATTACTCCAGAGGCTCTGCCTCCAAAGGCTTGCCAGATCTGCAGGATGCAGGCTTCAATCGGGTCTGGGAGGCTCTTTGCCCCACCTCCGTGTGAGGGGCAGGGCCAGCCTTGCCCAGTCCTTACCTGACTGGTGGATGGGCTCCATCAATCAAAAAGAAGATTTTCCGAGCCCGTTCGAGCTGGGCTGTGTCGGTAATTCTGCCACACTCTTCCCTGTGGGAACTTGTACCATCCCCGGTGAAGGGCACTTCCCCAAGCCCAACTCTCACTGGACCCATGGGGTGGTGATGGGTACCTCTTCCGGTATCCCAGGGGCATCATAAGTAAACAACCTTACAGGCCTACGGTCATGTCTGGGGCAAGGACTGTGGTCAGGCTCTGGACTTCCAGGAGGCCCAGGCAGTGCGGGTCTCATGTCACCCACAGTGCCTTCTCTGCTGGTGCATGGAAGTGGTGAAGACATCTCTCTGTGTGAGCCTGCAGGTGGATCACCCTCCCCGGCAATTCCCATGGGTAGGGCTTCAGGCACATCAGGCCCTGGACCCAGTTCACTTTCTGGAGTGGGAGTCGTCAGGCTGGGCTGGAGCTCAGATGGATACCACCTACCACAGTCAGAGTCGGAGTCAGAGTCTTCTGGCACTACGGTGGGTGGAGGATCAGGTACAGGTGTACCCTCTTGGCAAGAGTCGGGGCTGGGCCTGTGGAGATTGTCGAGTCGGTGGGCAAGGCCCCACCAGTTCCCCTATAGGCAGCAGGAGGTTTTTGTGTATGACTCGCTTTCATCCAGGCCCAGCCTCTGGGACGGTCTCATGTACCAGTAAGTTCTCCATCTGCTGAACTCTAGTGTAGGGCTCGGCCCTCCACTGGTCCGCAATCTTATGTCTGCCAGCCAATCCGAGGTTGCGTAAAAGCACCTGGTCCCCTGGGCACAGTTCCTGCTCCCATACATGAGCATCATAGTTCTTTTTGTGGCACTGTTGATTCCTCCCCACGGCATCAGCTGCTGGTCGGTACACTCGCCTCAACTGGTTCCGCAGCTGTTGGGCATACTGCCCAGGGGTTAAGTGCTGCTCGTAGGCCTTCTCGATCCTGAAACACAAGTCTATGGGCAATCGGGGTTGTTGCCCAAACATCAGTAGACAGGGGCTGACCCCAGTGGCACTGTTACGAGTAGCTTTGTATGCATGTACCAGATGAGCCAAATACTGGCTCCAAGTGGCCTTTTGCTCATGTCTTAAGGTGCCGAGAACAGTCAGGAGTGTTCTGTTGAATTGCTCTGGTTGCGGGTCCCCCTGCAGGTGGTAAGGGGTAGTTCGGGACTTTCAAATCCCTGCGATGGCAAACACCTCTTAGTAGCTTGCTTTCAAAATCTCAGTTTTGGTTCGAGTGTATTTGTGCGGGAAGCCCAAACACTGAAAAGTACTTCTCCCAAAGCACCTTTGCCACTGTCCGAGTGGTCTGGTCGTGGGTGGAGAAGGCTTGTGTGTATCAGGTGAAGTGATGAGTCACTGCGAATATGTTGCCCTTTTGATTTCCCTCCCCCTCTATGGATAAAAAATCCATGAACACCAGCTCCAATGACTGCAAGCTCTGTATGGCGTGCAAGTATGCTGTTCGGGTCGGAAGGGTCTTCCTCTTTATGTATCTCTCACAGTTGAGACATTTATCCTTCATGTCCTCCACCATCCAGGGCCAGAAGAAATGTTCCTTGGCTAGAGCCAGGGTGTGCTCCATACCCAGATGACCGAAGTCATCATGCAGGGCCCTGAGTGTGAGCACCTGCTGCTCCTTGGGAAGGATCAGTTGCAGCAGCATCCTTCCCTCTGGGTCTTGTACTTCATGGTGCAGCAGCCCGTCGATGAGCTGCAGCCTTTCCCACTCTCTCACCAGGAGATGGGCTGCAGGGTTGACTTGTCCAGTGGTGGGGAGGGTGCTCAGTGCTCTTCCATCAGACCCACAACATGTCCCTCACATTAGGATCTTGCTCCTGGGCCCTGCACCATTTGGCTGCTGTCATCCGGGGAAGAACAGCAGGGGTTAGGGTCAGTGTTCCCTCTAAGCTGTGCCTGTGCTGCCGCGCACAAGTAAAAATTCTGCCGCACACAAACTTTTTAAGGCTGCGCACCCGCCCGGAGAGGAGCTGGGTGTGGAGTGGGGCAGAGGCACCGGGGCCAGTGTGGGACACTTACCGAAGGTAAGCTCCTCACTCCTCATGCAGGGCAGGCAGCGGCTCCTCCCCGAGGCAAGGCGGGGCAGGGATGGGGATGGGAACGGGGGTTGGGGTGGGCTCTGCTGGCTCCAGGGAACTGCTCCGCTCCCCCGCATCGCCTCAGAGAGCGAAGAAGCACATGGTGTCAAGGCTGGGGAGTGGAGCGGTTCCCCGGAGCTGGCGGAGCCTGCGCCAGCCCCCAGCCCCAGCCCCCAGCCCTGCCTTGCCTCACCTTGGGGAGTGAATTTGGATAGAGTGCTTTCGTCAAAGCTTTAAAAAGAACCAAACCATTGAAGTGGTAAAACTTTGTTGATAAAAATACGGAACCAGAGTTTTACGAAGGTCTTAAGCAACTTTTGGCAATATTAACCTCTTTTGCAGGTGCAGAGAGAGATTTTCTGTACTTTACTTGATTCAGATAGTTCTGATCAATTATTACTTCATTTAAAGTTTAAACAGAATGGGATTAGAAAACTTGTTTTTTCCTCTTTCAATCTAGAAATAAAAACTAGATACATGAGGATGAGACACATTAGTTCTAAAATCTTGAAGAGTACAGCAATAACAAACAATTAATTTATTAATTATGGATAATACTTTTTAATAAAGCATTTAGTTTTGAATGCAAAACATACCTCTTTTTTTTTCCTTTGGTATCCAGAATTTATAAGAAATTTTCTTTAATGAAAAAAATTAAATATTTCTGTGCATTTAAATAGCTTCACATTTTCATTCAAAATTACCTTGACACAACTATAGTAAGATATTCAGTATCTAGTAAATCAGAAATAGGTTTCTCAGTTATGACCATGATAGATTCTTATATTTTAAGTTTTTAGGTGTTAAGCTACAACTGATTGTGTCCGGCCCATGGCTGCCCCACAGCACTCCACTGCACTGCTCTGGGCAGCAGTTAGCATGGAGAAGGGTGGTGGCCGAACCCTGCCTGCTCTCACCTGGACACTTACTTAGGGACACTTACTGGCAGACCACGCTGAAAGGGGGAAGTGGGACTGAAGCAGTGTGCTCATGGACCGAAGCGGCGCGCTCACGGACCACTACTCCTTAGACGGAACATTGGTTAGGGTCTTATACTGTATCTGCGCCTGTAGGATCCTGTCGGGTGGTATTTCTAGGGTCTCAGCTGTACAGATCGTGTTCACTCCGCCAGCAACAGGGTCCCACGCAGACAAATTACAGAGGGCCTGGACTGTCCCTGGGAGCAGCATGTCCCGATCAGTTGGGGACGCTAGCCTTGAGAAGGCATCGGCGTCAATGTTCTGTCGCCCTGCCCTGTAGTGCAGGCTAAATGAATAGTCTGCCAGAGCAGCCACCCACCGATGCCCAGTCCCATCCAGCTTTGTGCTGGTCAGTAGGGTTGTGCGAAACGCTACCATTTCATTTCGACTTCTGTTTCACTGTTTCGAGTGTTTTGTTTCGAGTTTCGTTTTGTTTTGAAAGCACTGTTCTGTTTCGTTTGGTTGAAACTGTTTTGCTGTTTCTCCCATAGGCTATAATGGGGAGGCACAAAACTACCTATATGTTTGTCATTTCTTTCCTGATTCTTATGAAGCTTGCAGGGATGGTAGCCCCTTCTGAGGCCATGCAGTTTGCCAAGTTTCAAGGAGATAGGTGCAGGGGTTTCTGGGAAAATGCACCTCAGGCTGCTGACAAGCAAAACTCATGACGTGTAACTTTGTGTGTGTTAAGGCTGGTGCTGGGGCCTCTACACGACACAGTCACTGGCCAGCTATGTAGTCAATGTCAAAGCAGTCCTTCCTCCCACTTCCCCCTCCCTCTCCTTACTTTCTGTTTCCCTGTAGGCAAGTCCAGCTTTAGCTTTAAAACTCAAAACATTTTGAAACTTTCAAAATGTTTTGACTGCCCTCATTTCATTTTGAGGCTGTTTCGAAGCCCTTCGTTTCATTTTGATTTCGCTGTTTCAGGCTCGAAATGAGTCGAAACAGCATTGAAACAAAACAGCTGGTGAAATTTTGCACAGCCCTACTGGTCAGTATGTAAGTCAAGGGATTGTTATCGGTCCATACTTGGAACATGGTTCCATACAAGTAGTCCCTGAACTTCTTAGTGACTGCCCACTTAAGAGCCAGGAACTTGATCTTGCGCCCTGGGTATTGGGTATCAGTGGGCGCTAAAGTTCGACTAGCATAAGCTACTGAACGTTGCCATCCTTCATGTAATTCATAGTTTCATAGTTTCAGGTCGGAAGGGACCTAATAGATCTCCTAGCCCGACCCCCCGCCAGGGCGGGAGAACAACCCAAAAAAAAACAAAAAACAAAAACTCACCCTAAAAACAAAAACTGGACTCAAATGAGTCCAGCAAGGTAAGTATCCAGCCTCTTCTTAAAGATCCCCAGGGTAGGGGCCAGCACCACCTCCCTTGGAAGTTGGTTCCAGCTCCTAGCCGCCCTAACTGTGAAGTAGTTTTTTCGGATGTCCAATCTGTATCTCCTCTCCATCAACTTGTGCCCATTACTCCTTGTTATGCCAGCGGGGGCTAGGGGAAACAGCGTCTCCCCCAAACCCTTCTGGTTCCCCCTAGTGAGTTTATAGACGGTCACCAGGTCCCCCAATTGATACAGGACAGCCCCCAGCCCCAATAGACTGGTGTCTGTGTGCAGAATGAATGGGCAATTTGAGTCAGGATATGCCAACACGGGTGCTTCTGTAAGGCGCCAGATGATTTTGAAGAATGCATCCTCACACTGAGCGCCCCACCACAACCCAAAAGGCTCTGTGGGGCTGTGCACCTTCTGAACCCCTTGGGCCAGGTCCCAGGCCCCCCGCTTCTTAGAAGGCTTCCCTATTTGATGCCCTTGGGTGAGTTGGTTCAGGGGCCTCGTGATGGCTGCATAGTCCAGTACAAATCTCCTGTAAAACCCTGCAAACCCTAGGAATCTCTGAAGTTCCCTGTAGTTGGAAGGACATGGCCAAGTGGTTACAGCCGTGACCTTTTTTGAGTCAGTGCTAACTCCGTTTTGGGATACAATGTGTCCCACATATTTGACAGAAGCCTATCAGAATTTGCACTTGTCAAGCGCCAACTTAAGCCCAGCAGCTTCAAGATGGTCTAGCACATGGAGAAACTTTTTGTCATGCTCCTCGAGGGTTTTCCCAAACACTATGAGGTCTTCCAAATACACCAGCACCTGGGTTAGATGCATATCTCTGACCACTTTCTCCATTAAGTGCTGAAACATGGCCAGGGCCCCTAAAATGACCTGTGGCATGCACTCAAACTGGAAAAACCCCAGTGGGCAGATGAAGGTGGTTTTCTCTTTATCTGCCTCTCAATGGGATCTGGCACTACCTACTGTGGAGGTCCAGAATGGTGAACCATTTGCTGCCCCTAAGACAGTCCAGGGCCTCTTGCACTTGAAGGACAGCGTATTGATTGACCACCGTGCAGGCATTCAATACACAGTAGTCGATGCACATCTGCAGATTCCCATTCTTTTTGCACACAATCACAACTGGCAAGGCTTAGGAACTTTTAGACTCTGTGATGATTTTGTGGTTGAGGAGCTGCTGCAGATGGTGCCGGACCTCCCCCATCTTGGCCAGCGGTATGCGATGGAACCTTTCACGAGAGGGTCTGGGATTGCTAAGGCATATCTGGTGCTCAACTCTTTTCACCTCTCCTACATCCCAGTCATGCAGGGAAAATACGTTGGCCTGGTCCTGGAGTTTTTTCCATGATTGGGCCTTCCTTTCCTCAGGTGCGGGGGAATCCCCAAAGAAAAACCAGTTCGGATCGATGTGCAGGGCACTATACCTTTTCACCAGATTCATCACATCTGCCTCCCGTACAGTGGCCACTTTTTGCCCCGGGTGCTCTAGTACATCTCTTAGGGAAGAATTTACCACCACTACAGTGACCTGCTCCTCTTTCAATTCTCAAGTGTCGAATACTCCATTGGGGACTCTCAAAGTTCCCAATCCCCCTTTTCCAGGGAGGGTCTCCACCACAATGGGCCCTACCTGCTGGGGCTCCCCCACCAACCTGCATGTAGTGAGTGGGTAGGGCCCACTGGCCTTGGGCAGGGATCTTCTGGAGGGCCACCCTGGAGAAATGCAAAGCTCCCAGTATCTGGAGGGATTTCCCCATTAGGACTGTGCTAAGCTTTGGGTGGTGATTTGATTTGGAGGAGATTCGGCCTGATTCGTTGGCCAAATCTCCAAATCTGAATCGAATCAGGGGACCAATTAAAAGGTCCGAATCTATTCAAAGCTCTCCGAATCTTTGGAAAAAATTTGGAGAGCTTTGACGATCTGGGCAGTCCCCGGTGGCTGCAGCAGGCAGCTTTAGCTGGACTTGAAGCCGGTAAGTAGGGGGTGGGGGAGGGGACCATGAGGGGACCCCTGCCAGCTCTGATCGCCTGCCTGCATCCCCAACCCCTCCTATGGCTGCCCTGCCCGCCCCAGCTCCCAGCCCTTTAAGGAAAAGCCCCAGTGCTTACCAGATGCTGCCAGGCAGGGTGGAGGGGGTGATCCCTGCTGCCCCACACTGCATGGAGGGGCTCTGCATGAGCCTCCCTGATGCCCCCCCACTCTTCCAGCCCCCCTCCCCAAAGGCTGTCCTGCCCACTGTGACTCTGGCCCTTTAAGGAAAAAAAATGAGAAAACCCCAGGACTCGCCACTCCTGCCAATGGGGGGCAATCCCCACTGCCCTGCACCATGTGGGGGGCTCTGCATAAGCCCCATGAAGCCCTGAGGCCACTGCAGGAGCAGTGAGTCCCAGGACTTTTCTCTGTTTTTGTTTTTTTTCTAAAAGGGCTGGAGATGGCCTGGGCAGGGCAGCCATGGGGGGGCTGGGGCAGCAAGGGGGGGTCATGGGGCTCATGAAGAGTCTCCCATGCAGTGTGGGGCAGTGGGGATCACCCTCCTGCCTGGCAGCAGCCGGTGAATGGGGGCTTTCTTGTTTTTTTAAAGAGCTGGATCAATTTGGCACAGTGATTCAAATCACCGAATCTAATCACTGTCCCCCGAATTGTCCGAATCCAAAGCGAATACTAGCCACTTCGCACAGGCCTATTCCCCATACCCGTTCTTTCCCACTGGTCATAGGTCTCAGAACATACAGTGCCTACAATAATGGGCCAGGACTTGGAATATACTGAAGTCAGTCCCAATGAGGAGGGAGGCCTTCTTCATCCAACCTGGGTCAGGGCACCCTATGGCAATGGAGATCACCTCCTTCTCCATCCCAGCCACAGACGCAGGGAACTTAATATGAATTTCTTAAGTACCCACGGTATGGGTACAGGTTATGACTAAGCCCACATAGACCCAGCCCAGTAGGAGGATGCAACACCACGTGTTGAAGGTGTTTTTTATAGAAGCACTCAAATATGATGGTCACTTGTGACCAATGTTCCCTCTAAGGTGTAGCGATCCACAAGCACGCCACTTCGGTCCGTGAGCACACCGCTTCGGTCCGTGAGCATGCCGCTTCGGTCTGTTCCCAAATAATGTCTATGAAATCTATTAAATCTATGGTCCCACCTCCCCGTTTCGGCACGCACCACTTTGGTCCGCCCCACAGTATAACACACAGATAGAAAAAGCAACACTATATGGTGCATGGTAGAATCATGTCCACTTTAACCAAGCTAGTGCCCAAGCTGGATGCAATTTAGCCAAGTTGGTGCGTTTCTCTGTACATGCCCATAAACTGCAGGGAGACCGAGCACAGTGTTGTCCAACCAAAACAGCAGGTAACTAACTGAAGCTCAGTAGCTAGCTTATACAGAGAACTAACTGAAGCTCAATAGCTAGCCTATACATTGTATCCCAGCAAAAAACAATAGAGGATTTTTTCTGTTGCAAAGACCTGAGAAAGACCATAAGTGAGCTGACAGTTTTCTGAATATGAGGGCAAAGATTTTATGTAGAGGAGGGCGGGCCTGATTCTGATTTTTAGTTAAGTTTGTATGAAACCAGAATAAACGGAGTTTTACCTAAAATCCAGACTGGTCCTGGGTGCTCTTTAAGATGCTGGCTATGTTGTCTCCTCTGTGTGACAACATACCGGCAAGGTGCTTGGCTCTGCCCCAGCCCTAGCCCCCATTCCCGCCCCTACCTCACCTTGGGAAGTGAGGAGACACATGGCGCCGGGCTCAGGGTGAAGCTCGCTGGAGCGGAGGAGTGAGAACTCGGAACTTATCACCGGTAAGTGTCCCGTGCTGGCCCTGGTGCCTCCACCACGATCCGCGCCCAAAGTTTATAAGTTGCCGCAGCCCAGCTCCTCTCTGGGTGGATGCGCAGCATTAAGAAGTTACTGTGTGGAAAGACTTTTTATTGTGTGCAGCCACACATGTGCACAGCTTAGAGGGAACCTTGCTTGTGACCCACTATCCAGAATGGCCACACACCTTTGGCCATTCACTGCCACTGGGAACCTCTGTCCTAGGACCTATTAGTCCTTCGGGCAGTGAATTTGGGACCAGGGCTTGGGAGTCTGGCAGGCTCCAGGGCAGAGCTGACTCTCCTCCTCCATCCATCCCTTGTATCCCACCCCTCATTGGGTCTTTAGCCGCTGAAAAACTAGGTCCGCGTTGTCCAGCCATGTACACTCATGGGCTAAGTGCCTGTATTCCCCACATTTATAACAGATTCCCAGCATCCTAGTTCTGGCTTTGGAACCCTAGTTCCAGGGTGGGATAAAGGATCGGGGCCAAGGATGCCTTTCAGGAGGAGCCCTGGAGACCGTGGCTGCCAACACTGGCAGGGAGGACTCTTCTTCAACCTCTGGGGGGTCCTCTTCTTGTGGGGTCACTGCCATTACCTGACTAACAGGTCCTCGATGTGAGGAGACTCCCTCCTGGACCCACATGGCATCCTGGAAGTGAAGGATCTCCTCCTCCCTCATTTCTTTCACTAACTGGCTGAACCCAGAAGGGTTGTTTTTTCGACCAGCCAGATTCAGATCCCTAATAAGGGCCAGGCTGTACCAGGCCCCTATTTGGACCTGCCAGAGCCTCACATGGTCCACCTTGCTTGGGCTAATGGCCCCTGCGCAACCACTCTCTGCCACACCTGCTCCAAGCATCACAAATACGAGGACACAGCCTCGTCTTTGTGTTGGAACGTACTAAGCAGTTCGTAGTATGCTCCCCCGCCCTGGGATGGCTGTCCAAAAACATCATTTGGAGCTTAGTGGTCCGGATGACTCCAAAGGCAGGCTCCCTCAGTAAGTCAAGAAGACGCCGACGCTTCTCTTCGTCCGGTATCTGCCATGTCATCAGAGTTTCCTGTATGTGGGCAGTCCAGGCCTCAAACCCTTCCTCTCCTGCAGGGACTAGGAGATATCCTGAGAAGTTCCTCAGTCTTTTATACGCAGCTCGGTCATTTGAAAAATTTACCACTTCCCTGATGACCTCCTGCAAAGCCAAAATCCATTTAGAGGTAACACCGGGGGAAACTGTCGCCCCTCCTTGCTCAGAGGATCCTTGCCCAGCCTCTCCCCCAGATTGTTGAGGACTCGCAGGATCTGACATGATTCCCCTTCTGGCTCTCTATAGGGACACACAGTATTTTACAATATCAAATTTCCTGCTAACAAATCCCAGACAAGCCCCAAAAACGTAACGTGGGCGCACCCAACAATGTGCTCTCCCCTCCAAATAGAAGACATAGAAGGCAGAAGTGTTGTGAGAGGGATCTGTAAAATACTGGCCAGTTCCCTCTATTCCCTATAGAGTCAGGAATAGCTTAACTATATACAAATTTATTAATGCTTACAGGGAACCTTAAAAGATAACTATTAATATACAACTGATACAGACTTTTACAGATTTATAAAAAAATATTGATAAATATGTGCAACAGCAACAGGTAAATATAGCTAGACAAATAAACACAGGTATCAACAGATAAGTTCAGGCAAGAACAATAACAACAATTAAATACAAATAAACCTCAACTTGCTGACATAACCCAGGCCACATTGAAGGATATCTATTTATCTACAAAATGGGAAGCTCAAGTCTTTTCCCCCCTCCTGGTACCCACGTGGCTGAGACTATTGGGTGTTCCCCTAGGGTGCCAAACCCTGGCACCCTCCTAGGGGGAGGAGGGTCCCAGTAGTCCCTCAGCCCCAGATGGGCCCCACCTGGTCCCTAATCCCTCGGGACCCTCCTTTCAGGGCTTCCTCCCCTGTGGGGACTTGTTTCTTGGGTACTCACTGATCCAGGGAGCAGGCTGGGAAGGCTTCTGGAGCCATGGGTGCCTTGTTGACGCCACCCAGGGGCCTGCCTTCTGCCTTCCATTGGGGCTTGGGGCTCCTCATGAGAGTCCCGAAACCTGGACTGCTGGTCCTCCGTTGCACCTTGCTGATGCCTTCTGGGTGCACGGCCACACACTGGGGAGGGGTTGCAAACCTGAGTGGCCTGGTGCAGTTCCCAGGGTTTGGGACGCCGTGCACTGCTGCATGCACCGAGTCCTTGGTTGCACACTGAGGGTAGCAGACCTGAGCCACCACATGCAGTTCCCAGGGTCTGGTGGCCCTGTGCACTGCTATGTGCACCGAGTATCCTGGGACCCAAGCTGCCTTGTGCAGCTCCCAGGGTTGGCCGCATGCACTGGGCTGTGCACCGTGTGGGTGGCCCAGCAGGCTCTCCCTGCTCCCAGGTCCAGGCTCCAGTGGTGGTTCCTCTGGTGGTGTCTTCAGGATCCTAGGGCTATCGCCCGCTGGGGTAGCTCTCCCCAACTTTTCTCGGCTCCACTCTTCTTGAGTCACTCGCGGTATCTGCTGCGTTCTGGGCATGCAGCAACTTTCATGCAGTCTGGAGGCTCCGCCTCCAAAGGCTTGCCAGACCTGCAGAACGCAGGCTTCAATCAGGTCTGGGAGGCTCTTTGCCCCCCCTCTGTGTGGGGCAGGGCCAGCCCTGCCCAGCCCTTACCTGACTGGTGGATGGGCTCCACCAATCGAAAAGAAGATTTTCCAAGCCTGTTCGAGTCGGGCCATGTCAGTAAGTCCACCACTTTATCTATCTATCTATCTATCTATCTATCTATCTATCAGTTTTCAGATTGCCTGTAGCCCTATCTGAACACCTTGATGGTATCTGATTGCCTGGACTCTGAGCACCATTTCCTGCTAGGAGGGTCTGATTCCTGCAATCATTCCCTGTCTTGTAGCAGGATCTTCCTCTCCGTTTCAGAAACTGAGATGGTATGGGCAAGACTGGCAGCCTTAGAGGCCCAAGAAAACTGGGCTGCTAAAACATGAGCAAGGGACCAAGCTGAAGAAACATAATAAAGAGGGGGCAGCCACCATTTATGAGCAGTTCTCGGGGGTGGGGTTGTTAGGAGTCAGAGGGGTGTGTGGAACTAGACGTGATGTGGCTGAGAAGGGCAGACCTTGAAGGAGATGCCCGTCACAGGGTCCCTACCCTTCTGTCTTCTGCTTTCCTTCTGCCACTGCAGACACTGTCCCTGGGATGGAATGGCATGAGACAGGGGGACCATGACATGACCAGGTCTGCAGCTCAGGACCAAGTACAGAGGCAAGAGATTCTACTTTTACTTTCTGTTGACCTATAACCTGTCTATATAGTAAAGCTCACACTGTTGCTTGCAGAAGGATTATTGCAACAGTAAAGGTGGTGCTGGAAATTCCCTCCCAACAGCTAGGAACTGCTTATGGGGAATTCCTTCTTTGCTTGGAAATTTGCTTTGCCATGTGCTAGCTGAGACCACTGCAGAAAACTCTTGGAGCAGCGAAGTTTATTAAATGACAACCCTGTAACCAGTGCTGTAGCAAGAGGTGGGGGAGGGGGTGAGCCGGGCAACCGCCCAGGGTGCCAAAGTGAAAGGGCACCAACAGGTGCTGTCCAGCCAGGGTGGGGCACGGGATGGAGCTGCAAGTGGCTCGTTTTGTGGGGGCACGGAGATGGGGGAAAGGCAGCTCCTGCCACTGCGTTCACTCCTAGGCAAGCATGGTGGGGGCATGTGCCCCCCAGATCTGCGCGTGGGGCAAGGGCAGGCTGCTACTGTGGGCTTGGCCCCAGGTGCCAAACTTCCTTGCCATGGTACTGCATGTAACAAATGGTAACAAAGCAGTTCCACTGAAGCAAGACCACAGCCTGGATTCTCTTTTGCCTTATAACTTGTGAAGCCATTTACAGCACACTAGTGCAAAGTGAATATGCAGAGCATGTAGAAGCATGAGACCAGAAGGATAGCCTCTGATGCACCCAACTTGTGCCAGTGCAAATGATTCCACAAGGTGTGGGGTATGAGAGAATCAGGCTTCAGTGTTTCATTTTGCCACTGGCATATCCTTCTGCTGGTTCAAATAGTCACAGAGAATTATTCAGCTTTTGTCCAGCTAGGCTGTTGTTGTTGGCTGAGGGTCAGGATTATTATACTCATCGTGATGTGGCAGAGCACGATCTGGAATGCATGCAGCACCACGGGCCCCACTGGAATCCAATTCTGATAAGCAGTGTTTAAGCAGTGAGGGCTAACATACCAGGATGTGGCTTGTGGACCAGTTCCATGCACTTCTTCCTAAGAAAAATCCCTGGACTATTGTTTTTATCTGTTTCAGTCTTGTTTTTCAGTCTTCAAAGGGTCACAGTTTGGTTGCAAGGCCTGTGTGTGGAGAAGTAGGTGCGCAGCAAGCTTTAAACCTCTATGGGTAGTATTAAGTTCCCAAACACAACTTGTTTGGCTGAAATGACAGAAAGATGAAGAGATGGGAGGTGTGCGTGGCCCCAGAGAATGAGACTGCTCAGGTGCCGTTCACATGGGACTGGAAAACAGCAGTCCATGTGAGGAAAGGGGCGTGAAGCCATGACGGCCACTCAGGGTTCCCTGAATGAAGGTACGTGGGGAAGGGGGCATCAAAATTGCTCTAATGGTACAGAACAGGTCAGTTTTTTCTTTGGTTGTTTGAAGAAGAGCAAAGGCAGGTACCTGGAGAAGCTTATGCAGTAGGCTCAGTGCAGTGCCTAGGAGGAAAAGCTGTTCTATTTTTTTTTTTTTTGTAGTGATGGCTTGCCTTAGGTGAGAACTCAGAAGTTGATGCCTCTTAAGCCTGGCGCTCTCTCTCTCTCTCCATTCAGGCCTAGTTCTCTCCTGTCCTTTTTGTGTAGACTCTTCCACTTCCTAAGAAACCTGGTTGGTCTGCAGCTGGCTAGACAGATGAACTTCTCTCTTTACATCTATGCTTGTATGTTGGGAACCATTCACCCTTCTACTGGGAGCACTGGTGCTTTTTGTGCATGGCCTTTATGCCAGGGCTCCAAGCCTTCAGAGCTGGGTTTTGCTGTGCTGGGAGAGGACTTGGGATTCCTATTTCATTCAAACGTGCTAACTCATCCTTCACTCTTTTCTGGATTTAGCAATAAAATCAGTCAATGCAGAAGAGTCATGTTCATTTTGCAGCAAAATGATAACCTGGAAAATCCTGTAGTCCAGCAGTGTCTAAATGTGGTCTAAAGATAGGAGTGGTGAAGGAATTGATAGCTGCATTGGTGCACAACAGATTGCCTTCACTTGTGCCCCCTCCTTTCACAGTCTGTATGGGCAGCAGGAGCGCCTGGCATTGTTGGGCAATTGGGATTCTTTGGCCATCCCTCCTCTTCCCAGCTCCTATGTGTCCCTGATACACACCCTCTGCAGGCAGAGCTGGGACAGTTGGCTCTGCACCTGCCCTGTGCTGGGACAGTTCATAAGGGAGGACTCAGCTGCTTTGTAGCCTTTTTTGCCAGTAAAGGCAGTGAGAAGTGAGCAAAGCATAGTGATGAGTTTCCTTTCTCAGGAATGTCCACAATGAGGCCAGGGAGCTGATGTGCCTGGGCAGTGCGGGGGCACCTTCTATTAAGGCAACTCAGTGTGCAGTTCAGAATGGGTCATGCAGACTTGATGTAGCCTCCTGGCTCTCAGTAAGATTTTACTGCAGTCCCTTGTTAGGATCCCTCATCCAAAAAAATTCTGTGTGTTCCTGTTTCATAGATTCATAAATTCATATATTGTAAGGCTGGAAGGGACCTTGGAAGATCACCGGGTCCAGCCCTCTGCACCAAGCAGCAGACAACTGGGGGTCAGGTGACCCCAGCAAGGTGACTGTCCAGTCTCCTCTTGAAGATTTCCAGGGCAGGCAATTGCACCACCTCTGGAGGGAGCTTATTCCACAGTCTGGTCACCCTAGCTGTGAAGACGTTTCTCCTGATGTTCAGCCTGAAATGGTCTTCCAAGAGTTTATGGCCATAACTCCTGGTTTTCCCAAAGGGTGCCCTGGTGAACAGTTGCTCACCGAGCCCTTGATGTACTCCCCTAGCGTAGCAGTAAGCTGCTACCAGGTCCCCTCTCAGCCTTCTTTTCCTCAGTCTGAAGAGTCCCAGATCCCTCAGCCTTTCCTTGCATGGCTTTCCTTTTTAGACTTTGATCATACGGGTGGCTCTTCTTTGGACTCTCTCAAACTCGTCCATGTCCTTGTTAAAGTGTGGTGCTCAGAACTGGACACAGTACTCCAGCTGCGGTCTCACCAGTGCTGAGTAGAGCAGAAGAATCACCTTCTTGGCTTTGCTGGAGATGCATTGATTGATGCATGCCAGAGTATTATTTGCCCTGCTGGCTACAGCATCACACTGCAGGCTCATATTCGTGCTGTGGTTTATTATTACCCCCAGGTTTCATTTGTGGTGTTAGTCAGTTTGGTGCCATCAAGCCTGTAGGTGTGTTGGGGGTTGCTTGTCCTGAGGAGGAGCACTTTATATTTCTCAGTGTTGAACTTCATCAGTTTCATAGTTGGTAGGGTCAGAAGGTACCTGAGCAGATCATCAAGTCTAATCAGGTTCCAATCCGCCCAACTTCCTGGCCTATCTAGGTCCACCTGTAACTGTAACCTATCTTCAAGTGTGACCACACTTCCCTATAACTTGGTATTGTCTGTGAACTTGGCCAGTGAGCTTTTCACCCCCACATACAAATCGTTAATAAAAATGTTGAAAAGTACTGGACTGAGCACCGACTCCTGTGGGACACCACTGCCCACTTCTTGCCAGGATGACATAGATCCATTCACTACAACTCTCTGGGTCCTATCCTGCAGCCCACCTGACTGTCTCGGAATTAAGCCCACAATCGTCCAATTTTCTTGTGAGGACATCGTGGGATACTAGATCAAAGGCCTTTTGGAAGTCTAGGTATACAATATCAACCTGTTCTCTCATGTCCAGGTGGCGAGTTATCTGGTCATAGAAGGAAATGAGGTTGGTAAGGCAAGACCTGCCTATGACAAAGCCATGCTGGCTGTATTCAGAATCTTACCTTCTGCAAGCATATCACAGATAGACTCCTTGATGAACTTTTCTAGGATTTTCCCTAGGATGGAAGTTAGGCTGATTGACCTATTGTTACCCAGGTCTTCCCCCTGCCCTTCTTGTGGATGAGCACAACATTGGCCCTCTTTTAGTCTTCAGGAACTTCTCCAGAGCACCGCAAGTTGTGGAAGAGTTTTGCCAGGGGTTCCACAATGACTTTGGCCAGCTCCTGCAGCACTGTCAGATGAAGATCATTAGTCCTGCTGACTTGTCTACATCTAATTTTATTAATTCATCATACATCAATTCTATGGCAATAGTAGGCAGGTGATTATTCCTACCGTGCTCTTCCTCTACTCTACCTGGTGTGGCTTTCACCTTGGTCCGGTAAAAGACGGAGTTGAAGTAATCATTCAAGGGTTCAGCTTTCTTCTGGGTGCCGGTAACCAGCTCTCCTGAGTTGTTAAACAATGGCTCCACACTCCCATTTGTTTTCCTCCTGTTCCCTATGTACCTAAAGAAGGATTTCTTGTTGTCCTTGATTCCCATTGCTAATCTAAGTTTGGTCACCGCTTTAGCCTGTCTTATCTGTTCCCTGCAAAAGTGGGCCATCGTGGAATAGTCCTCCTGGGGGCCCACCCCAAGCTTCCATTTTGTATAAGCCTCTTTCTTCTTTCTCAAGAGGACTGTGACTTTCCTTGAAAGGTTTCCTGGTTCTCCAAGAGGGCTTCCTAGCCCTTCTGTTAGTTTTTCTCCGCATGGGAATGGACTTCCTTTGTGCTTCAAGGATCACGTCCTTAAGGAACAATCACTCTTTGTGCACACCTTTTGCCTTCAGTCCCTGGTCCCACAGCACTTGCCCTACTAGTGACCTAAGCTTGTTGAAATTTACATTTTCATGTTGACTTGACATGCGCCAGATCAACACTCGGGATCTCAATATTGTGCTGTTAAGCAGGAGGGCGTGATACAAAATTATACACACACACAAACTACACAAACACCACTATGAGTTCACACACACATGTATGCATACACAAACACACAAACATGCACTTTCGTGGCTGTGTGTTAACACTAGGGGGCATTGGGGTAACTTGGTGCTTGGGCTTTTCATAGATTTCATAGATTTCATAGACACTAGGGCTGGAAGGGACCTCGGAAGATCATCGAGTCCAGCCCCCTGCCCCAGGGGCAGGAAGTCAGCTGGGGTCATAGGATCCCAGCAAGATAAGCATCCAAATATCTCTTGAAGGTGTTCAATGTAGGTGCTTGAACCACCTCTGATGGCAGGCTATTCCATACCTTGGGGGATCGGACAGTAAAGAAATTCTTCCTTATGTCCAGCCTGAAGCGGTCTTGCAGTAGTTTATAACCGCTCAACCTCGTCATCCCTTGGGGCGCTCTGGTGAACAAACGTTCCCCCAGATACTGGTGGTCACCCCTGATAAACTTATAGGCGGCCATCAGATCACCCCTGAGCCTGCACTTTTTCAGGCTAAAGAGCCCCAGGGCTCTCAGCCTGTCATCGTAAGATCTGTTTTCCTGACCTCTGATCATGCGTGTGGCTCTTCTCTGGACTCTCTCAAGCTTCTCCACATCCTTTTTGAATTGTGGAGCCCAAAACTGGACGCAGTACTCCAGCTGTGGCCTCACCAAGGTCGAGTAGAAGGGGCGAATGATGTCCTGGTTCTGCTTGAGAAGCATCTATGGATGCAAGCCAGCGTTTTGGTCACTTTACTAGCCGCAGC